>NW_015635031.1:172611-229033 GCF_001515625.1 Sinocyclocheilus rhinocerous | reverse complement strand
ATATATACTCTAAATATGAAACTAGATCCACCAGTAGGTGGCGGCAAGTCACTGTAATAGTGGTTATTCAGTCCTATGATTCAGTCATTCATTCAACCGATTCGTTCAAACGACTGATTCATTCGGAGACGAAGAATCGTTGGTTCACTCGATTCATTTATGAAGGTGGATTACTTTAGCAACGAAACACCGCTATGTTTTTGCTCAGAAAGGTCGAAGAGTTCTGTTGTGGCTTTGTTTGGAACGGTTTTCACTGGTGAAATTGAGCAAAAACAGAGAATACTGACAATATTTTGTCTAAAATAACACAATACTGACGTCTTGTTTACTGAACTGTTGTAAAAAATCACTATCACATTTGCAGTCGTGCAGATATTCGGGGGAAAACAGCACTCTTGCTCATGTGATGTATTGCGAAACTCTCTCATATGATATAAATATAAGACAGTCACCAGATTACAGTACGTCACTTCTCAGGCATTCCAAGACACATTTCATTCTGAACAGGGGCATACTTCTTTAAGAGATTCTTTGTGGCATTTAAATTTAAATTCTTTTTCAACTGAGAATTTGCCAAGACAAAAGCACAAGAGGAAGTGCATGATACTGTCAGAGACACAGAACAAGAATCTCAGACAGCATTGTGTCTTCTTGAGTGGAGGCGCAGGGTTCCTACAGGTCATGCACCTTCACACAAAGGAAATGCCTCATTAAAAGGGAAAGTGTTTGTTTGAATGTGTGGTGTGCATGAGAGAAAAAGATAAGGAGTGTTTGAGTGTTCTGCATTGTGTTTGCTTTCACAGCTCGACCGCCTCCTTTAGACCTGCGGGGTCTGTCCACAATTTCTGAATGTCCTTTCCACGTTCCCCTCACACGCACCATGACAGAACCCAGGTGAGAATTGTGACGAACTCATATTTACACATCAAAAATGACCCCAAACTGATCCTCTGCAACTCTGTTCTTCTTCTCAACCACTTCTGTCTGTGTCCTACATCTTCAACAAAGATAAACAAAGTGTTTGTTTTGACACTTGATCTCTATTTCCTGCATTTGCAACCCTCTCTGCACAAGTGTCTTCTCATTTACTTGTTTGTGATGTTTATGGACGCCACACTGATGTTATGTTATTTGTTAAATGCAAGATATTGTTTTGTATTTGTATATCTGTATTTGAAAGTTGCTGTGTTTTGTTTGTCTCTAGCACATCACTTCAGTCTGTTCCTTTGGACAGGCGGCGGGGATGGGGCTTAAACGGCTCTGAACAGGAAGGGAACATCACGCCAACGGTAACGTGACTTCCTTTAACCCGTCTTCTCTCCTTAATAATTTATTGCTCTGTTTCTCCTTGAAATTTAGAAAGAGCAAAGAGGGCAACATAGGGAGAAAATAAAACAAAAGAATGACAAAACAAGGCAAAAACAAAACAGTAAATCTCAAAATTACAATGTAAATTGTTTCAGGGGGAAAAAAAAAACAGAAAAATTCAGCAAACAGTGCAAAATATATGTTAGTTTATGTTTAAAGGGGTAATATGATGTTGCTAAAAAGAACATTATTTTGGGCTGACTCTTAACTTTTATAAAGAATATCTCTTTGGATTTGAGACTTTAGTCTTTGCAACTTTACAGATCTTCTTTATGCACCAAGAGCTTGTAACACTCCAAAGAGAAAGGAAAAATTGAAATTGCATCATATGAACCCTTTAAATTCCAATTATAAACACTATAATTCAAAAGCTTTTCCGTTATGAAAGAAAATAATACTTCTATTCAGCAAGGGTGTATTAAATTTATCAAAAGTGACAGTGAAGACATTTATAATGTTACAAAAGATTTCCATTTTAAATAAATGCTGTTCTTTTGTACTTTTTATTCATCGATGAATCCACAACAATATTAAGCAGCATTGTTTTCAACAACAATGATAATAATAGTAAATGATCACCAAATCAGCATATTTGAATGATTTATGTGACACTGAAGACAGGATTAATGGCTGCTGAAAATTCAGCTTTGCCATCACAGGAATAAATTACATTTTTAAATATATTAAAATAGAAAACAGTTATTTTAAATAATAGTAACATTTCCCAATATTCACAATACTGTTTTACTGCTTTTGTTATTTAATAAATGCAGCTTTTGTGAACATAAGATACTTTTAAAAATAATAATTAAAAACAATCTTATGACCCCAAACGTCTGAACAGTTTTGAACACAAATGTGACCCTGGACCACAAAACCAGTTAATTTTAACCAGTTAATAACTGAAATTGAGATCTCAAAGCTGAATAAATAAGCTTTCCATTAATGTATGGTTTGTTAGGATAGGACAATATTTGGCCAAGATACAACTATTTGAAAATCTGGAATCTGAGGGTGCAAAAAAAACAAAATATTGAGGAAAATCACCTTTAAAGTTGTCCAAATGAAGTCCTTAGCAATGCATATTACTAATCAAAAATGAAGTTTTTATATATTTACAGTGGGAAATTTGCAAAATATCTTCATGGAACATGATCTTTACTTAATGTCCTAATGATTTTTTGCATAAAAGAAAAATCAATAATTTTGACCCATACAATGTATTTTTGGCTATTGCTACAAATATACCCCAGCGACTTAAGACTGGTTTTGTGGTCCAGGGTCACAAATATATATTAATAAACAGATGCATTTATGTATAAATGCATGTATAGACATTATAATATATAATTATAATAATATATACATTATAATAATCGTAGCGATCACATCAGATATCACAACAATTATATCAATAATACTGAGGGAGCCACGCCTCAACACAATAATAATAAAACATAAAATGTGTGTCAGTATTATATATATTTTGGTTATATTTGTGTGTTTTCCTTTGTTCAGGAGTCTCGGCTCTTGTTCCCAGCTTGTGATTCTGCTCCCTGGATGAGGCCTTCTCAGCTGGATTACTTGTCACTTGACTTTAATTCTGCCTCCCCCTCACCTGTTCAGAAGGTCAGTGGTAGCATGAACTGTTTAAGAACCAAATTTCTTACATGCATCTGTCAAACATTTGGTGAGTGTTTGTGGGGTTTTAGTGGGTACTGCTATCTCTTGTAGTAATCGTTTCTGTGGCTTTATACAATGAATCCTCAGGCAGTGATAACAGTGACTCAGCATTTCCTGTCCCAGTTACTGTTGCTTTGTAACCCCTCAGCTCTAAATCTGCCTGCTGGATTGATGCATTGTGGCCATGTGGATTAGTGTTTTGATTGTTTGTTGGTATTGTGTTTTTGATGTTTTCAGAAACCGCTGCTGGCAGACGAGTACAGGGTGGATTACGTGCAGGTAGACGAGAAGAAGACACAGGCTTTACAAAACACCAAGTTGGAGTGGAAGGATGTCCGTCAGTCAAAAGCCTAAGCCTTCTGGGGGGGGAATAATCCATTTAAATTATTACATGGTTCAAAACTTGACTTGTTTTCATCTCCTACAATTTCAGGTACATGTTGGTTTTTTACACTGCTATAAAAGGAGCCAGTACAGAGCTGGAAAAGAAACCTTCAGAAATAAAATGGCAGATAATTCAGGAAATTATTCCAGAATAAAAGACCTCCAACACAATGATTCAAGAATAAAGCTTTGTTTTGTAGTTCTTTTCCCGGGAAGAGAATTAGCATTTCCTATGAATTTTTAGAGTAGTGTGTTTTTTTTGGCTTATGAGTAAAGTAAAATATGCAGTTGATGTTAAAGTGCCCCTATTATGGGTTATGAAAGGTTCATAATTTGGTTTTGGGAGTCCACTACAACAGGTTGACATGCATGCAAGGTCAAAAAGCACTTTCATTGTCTTATAATATGCATTTATTTTTTACCTTACTTGGTAAAAAATCGAATCGACTCCCAAACGATTCGTTTAAGGATTCATTTTTCCAAACCCCTCCCTTTGCATGAAGCTAATCTGCGGTGATTGGTCCGATTGGTCTCATTTTCATTTCATCATGCCTGTGATGCCTGATAAAGCAGCGTTTGTGAGCGCAGTGCTGCTTTGTTTACAGCGTTACCGGGGAAACAGCTATTTTACCGCTCCAACAGCGGCACCTAGTGGCAAAGAATGAATTTGCATTTTCATTCAAACCAACGCGAAAAGACCAAGTGGGCGGGCAATATGCTAATGTTTCATTTTGACGTCAACATGAAAGGGCTTGGGATTCGTTTTAAAAACGACTCCTTTCAATGATTCAGAGTCGACTCTTTCTTTTGAGAGACAATAACTTTATACACGGTGCACTTTCAGATTTAAAACTTGGCAGGATGTTTTCATTCATGTAGAGCTGTGTTACACACTGCATGAAAGGTAATTTTCAAAAATCCATAATAGGGGCACTTTAATTTGATCTACAACATAAATTATACACAGTCATACCTCAAATGTGAATGGTGATTTTTAAAACGTTGTTAACAAATTGATAATAAGTACTAAAAAAGTGCAAAACTCTGATAAAACTCATACTGTGTATGATAAAGGTTCTAGTCCTTATTTGTTAGCTACATAAACTATTTTTCAAAAATTTGGGTTTGGTAAGATTTTTCATCAAGCCTGCATTTGATCAAACATACAGAGCAAAAAAAAAAAATGTTATAAAATATTATTACAATTTAAAGTAACTGTTTTCTGTTTTAATATATTTGGAAATGTGTGACATAATCAGGATTTTCAGGATTCTTTGATGATGATTTAAAAGAACAGCCTATCTTTTGTAACATTATAAATGTCTTTACCGTTACTTTTGAACAATTTAATATATCCTTGCTGAAAAAAGGTATTAAATTCTTTAAAAAAACAAAAAAACGTACTGACCCCAAACTTTTGAACGGTAGTGTATGTTTTTTTCAAAACCACAGCCACTTTGAAATTCATATTTAAGATGACGGTGTGTAATTTGTTGAAAAGCATGGAATTCTCTTCAAATAACGTTATCCACCGACCTTAATTTACTACTACTAAAATTTGTTCTAAAACTGAATGGGTAATAAAATCCAAACAATGCTAACAGCATGAATCTCATGTAAAAACATCTGTCACCAAAGCTTGAACGTGTACAGAATTTTTATAACAGAAATTATTTATAAAATTAACATTAATTCTTAATCATTTGTTTAACTTGGAAAAAGTACAGAGTGACTTTTTTTGTTGCACTCCCTGGGATGTTATTTTGCAATAATTCCCTGAATATAACAGCACACTGTTTTACATCGCTGATGTTTGAGACTCCAATGTCACATTGCCTACTTGTGAATTCTGAAATAATGTTTTCAAAGGTGTCACAAAGTCTTTAAAATATTATGAATGTTACATATTTATGACGTGTACAATCACTGAAGAGTGTCACAAAAAACAATTACACCAATGAATGTGTTTCTTGCACACCTTCGAGATCATGTTTATACTACAATTTGTTTGATGGGAGTCGGACCACTGGAAGCCACTGGAACCACACATTGTGATTGGATGCTAGAACAAAACTATGAAGAAATTGAATGGGGAAATCTGACTTTGCTTTTTTAGGATTGAATCCTGAGTGAATATTGATTGTTGAATATGTTAGACTACTGTCAAATTATTGACCTAACAGGGATATGAAGGTCTGTCAATATTTATCGGAATGTATTTTTCCCATCGACCTTTCACGATTATAAGGCATTACGAATGTATTTCTGTATTGGGGTGTAGATTTTTACTGCCATGTCATGCTGTGCTTATGACACTGTTCTTTTATGGTGGTCAGATTTTGCTGTACTGACAAGAGCACAAAAATCTCATGGGAAACTAGCACTGTGACATCAACAGTTTCCTGCCAATCTTGATATTCTTCAGCGTATGCTTTATGTTTCACGAAGAAATGTAATACGTGAGTGAGAGAGAGAAAGAACGAGTGATTGAAAGAGAGAGAGAGAGAGAGTGTCTGCATGTTTTGCTGAAATTCAGAGACCTTACTAACCTGTGTGAATCAATGGATGTTTATCCGGCAGCAGGTAAATTATTGTGATGCATATTGAACGCATTAAATCACTTTAAAACAATTCAGCTCAATAAACTGAAAACAAAAAACCCTCAAAGACTCTTCTTTGATCTGTTCTTTTTAAATATTAAATTTGCACCTACACAATTGTTTTGTTTTGAAAGAAGTTTTGTGAAAAACAGCAATATTGTCAAATATTATAATTTAAAATATAATAATTAAAAGCATATGTTCTATTTAGATATATTAAAAAATGTAATCTATTCCTGTAATGTTAAAGCTGATTTTTCAGCATCCATTACTCCACTCTTCAGTGTCACATGATCCTTCAGAAATCATTCTAATGTGCTGATATGGTGCTCAAGAAACACATTATTATTATTATTCATTATTATCAATGTTGAAAATAATTTTTAAAATATTTTTGTGGAATTTTTTTAATAAAAATTTCTTGTAAATGTCTTTACTCTCATTTTCGATAATTTTTTCAATCTTTTAAATGGTAGAGTACATCTGTTATATTATATTTGAATTCATCTTTGGGAATTCAATAAGCTATTTACCCATTTATGATGTAGTTCATTTGAATTACCTTCTAAAAAGTTCAAAATGAAACCAACATCACTGTGTTTAGCAAACAGATGATAAAATGAATAAGACCAGAGGAAACATAATTTCAACTCTGTTTTCTCCATAATGAAGTTTATTATGAAATAATGATATAATGTTATTTCAATCAGATCACCGAATCAAAAAATATTAAACTGATATTTTCCTTTGTAACATAATAATAGTCTCATGTGGCACTTAATACACATGTGTGACATATTTCTTCCATACTGTCCTCTTACATTTTTTTTATGCCCTACAACGGTCTTTAACACTCCAGCAGAAGCTCTAAAATATAGAAAGAGGATCAAGATGGAAAAAGAAAATCACACTATAATAGAATAAATAATGTTTTATAGCAATACTTTAAATATTGTGATTGGACTAAATACTATCCTTTGAAAGTTATCAGACAAAACGCGAATATACCATAAATTAAATTTTGCACAAGTCCCTTTAATTTGGGGAAAAAATAAATATAAATATATATACTGTATATATATAGAGAGAGAGAACCAAAAACAATCCCAAAAAAAAAGACAAAATTAAAAACTGAAACGCTATGTCATGCTAATCCTAGCAGCGATAACCAAATTTCACTGACTTAATTTTCGCCTGAGAAGTCACATGGCGGGGTACCAGCTCATGGGGTTGGCATTCGCACATGCCAATGCACCTGTTAGAGGAAAATTTGGCAACCAGACTATTTTGGCATGTTAGAGATGAATTGGCACGTCATTACGAGGTTGATCAGCAGGATTAAAGTCGTCCTGGTCCAGGTATCATTCCCCATAAAATCAAGACAGGGCTCAGAGGTGACATTATTACATTTTTTTTTTAGGTTTTCTGGTCTTCTCTCGGATTGCACTTATGACGGGAGAGAGGAAACAATGGTGAAGCCGAGACCGAGACCTCAGGATAAACAAGGCTCTGACGTAAACACGCTACAGAGGTCCACTGTTCAGAGCAAAACAGTTCCTCCTTTAGGTTTCTCTGGTCTGTGTTTTTATCAGGGTGCCTAAAAGCTCCAGCAAACCGAAATGACTTTTAGCTGGACTGACTGGAGGTCTCTATGAATGTCAAAGTTGTTCCAATATCCGTATTTCCAGTATACCATGATCGGTGTAAGCAACCAGTGTGACAAATTTGCAGATCGTGATCCACTGTTCTTTGAGACCCGTAGGAATAGAGTTACACAAATAAAAATACCTGCAATGAACTGAATCACATGCAAAACAAACTAAAGAGTGCAGCAGGTTCCATTCAAGGAGAGATTGTCCAGGAAAACAAAAAATCTTCAGCTTTGAACAGACTTGAAACTGTTGGAAAAACACGTGATAATGTGGAGTATGAGATTGAGAGAGAAAAAGAGAGATTGGGTGAGAGAGAATGCCCCGAATAGTCACAGTGCACGGAGGAACACCAGGGCGGCGCTAGAGAGCAAGAGTCATTACGTTGGTTTAGTGCTTAGAGAATAAGAAACTGTGTTTCATAATTTAAAACCTCTCTACAAAGAGAGTGCTGAGGGATAAAATGTATGTTTTGTGTGTGCGTTTGCGTGATTTTTCTTCTTCTGTGAATTACAACATGTTGTGTACAGTATTCAGTGCAGCCAGCTCAGCGAGGTGTCCCCGTAACCCCAGTAAAAGAAATACGCCTGGTAAACCCCAGTAAAGCGAGGTCCGTCCTCTCTCCTGTAGTTTGTGTGTGTGTGTCGGTCCTCCTCAAGTCCCGCTGATGTATCTTAAGTAGAATAGTGCTTTTCCAAGTATACAGAGGCTGGTGTATCCGACCCCTGGTGGATGTGTGTTCTATTTTTTAAAGGGAGCTAACCGACTGAAGTTCTGCCAGAAGGGAGATGTGCTGCGTTTGGGCTCGTATTCGTATCCGTCCGCCTGCCCGTATCCGTCGGGGAGAAGGTACTGCCCGGGGTTCATGGGGTCCAGTGGAGGTGGGTACGCTGGGGGGCCTGACCGGCCCACACCTGAGAAGACGAACGCAAGGGAATACGCAAAGATTAATGCATAAACGCAAAGGTTTTCTACACTGTAAAAAATGACAGTGAATTTAATGGTAAAAGACTGTAAAAATGCTACAGTAAAAACCTGTTAAATGGTTAACAGTAAATTCCCCTACTATATACGGTGAAAAACTGCATTGGACATTACATGTAATTTTACGGTAGTATACCGTTTTTGGAAGTGAAAAAGACTATATAATTTACAGTAAATAACCGTAAATTGACATTCACAGAATCCCCTGCGTTACATTTCAAATTTGATGTTTTTTTGTTGAAATAACTATGTTTCTTCTTAGTTTTTTCTTATCAGTTTTGTATATTAGGGTTGTGTGTTACACCTAATGTTGTTAAATGAATAAATAAATCTTAACCAATGATTCCTAATTGCATCTACTTCCGGAAGGCCAAATAAAGTGCTTTTGCTTTCGCACTGAAACACAGCGTCTCCCTGACATGGCTGCATCAACACGACTGCTGTTCCTGAAACCACACCTTCTTTCTTTGCGTTTTTACGGTAAAATTCCGGCAAACACAGCTGCTGTTTTTTACCATAAATTTTACGGAATTTTTTTTACAGTGTATGTTTAACATCACTTATTACTGCAGCATCACTTATTAGTGATGCACTTATTTTTATTTACTGCCAGACAAAACCACCATTTACTGCAATTCCAATTTGTATCAATTTACTTATATTTTCTTAGCAGGCACTTTTTCACCATGGTAACAGCAATACAATAGAACACAGATTAATTTATTGGCCATTAGCATGGAAATTATGTTATTCAAAAATATCTTTCTGCCTAAAGCAGTGAGACACAACAACTTCTAAGAACATCTAAATTCCATGAGGAACATACACACAGCCCTACTTTAAGAACAGGCTTCAAGATTTCATACCTTTCTGTTTGGTGACTCTCCTAACGGTCAAGGCAGCTTGTCTCTTCTGATAGTCAGAGATTTCAAAGCCTAAAGGGACAAAAAAAAACAATATCAAGTGTGAAAGTTTGATAGCTTTGTGTGAAGAACAGAACAAAGTTTAAATCACTGTGAAGTATGAACTTGTATGGTCAATGTCTTGAAAAAACTGGCCTAAATAAACACTTCTTTTGTGCTCAGTGTAAATAAAATCACAGCATAGAAATTTGAAACGACTTGAGAAATAATGTCTAAACTCACCAATCTTCTCATCTTCCTGAATCATCTTTCTTTCCTCTTGAAACGCCCGAAGCCAACGGATTTTCTCCTCCAGCTTTTTGGGCAGGAACAGATGGATCTCGTCTGTGTCTCTGTTGGCCAGTTTGAAGGCGTTCTTCACGCTAACGTTAAAATCATCATCTCTGCCATCGATTGCATCAATGACCTCGTATGGATCCATGTCAATCCGACCCTTATAGTAGAGAATATCACGGCGAATGAGATCCTGTGGAAGGCGGAGAGACTTTATGGGTATGTCTGTAATCCAGACAGATTACTGATAGAATGAAACTGGATTGGTTGATTATTCTGTTCCAGCATGAAACATCCAATACATCATTCTCGTCCTCCACCTCCTTTCCTCTCCTCACACATCAAGGTATTTGCTACACCAGGAGGTTGTATTCCGTGTGACAGCTACTCTGACTGACCATGATCAAAAGATATAATACACAATATTTTCTAATTTTATATTCTATATACTGTATATATTGTGCAAAGGTTTGGGGCCAGAAAGATTTTTCTAAAGAAAGAAATTAATACAATTGGTCAGCACAGATGCATTAAGTTGATCGAAAGTGATGGTAAAGACATTTATAATTACAATTACAAAAGACTTTTATTTCAAATAAACGCTGTTCTTTTGAACTTTCTATTCATCAAAGAAAAGGTGTATCATGGTTTCCACAAATATATTACACAGCACAGCTGTTAGCAACATTGACAATAATAAGAATTTATTTATTATTGAGCACCAAATCAGCATATCAGAATGATGTGACACTGAAGACTGAATGGCTTCTGAAAATTCAGCTTTGCCATCACATGAATAAATTACATTTTAAAATATATTACAATCAGAAAAAAGTTTTTTTTTTTTAATTGTAATAACATTTCACAATATTACAGTTTTTACAGTATTTCTGATCAAATAAATGCAACCTTAAGCATAAGAGACTTCTTTAAAAAAACATTTAAAAAAATCTTACTGGCCCTACATTTTTGATTGTTGTGTATAATAAAAAATATTTTCCATCCAATCAAAATACTGAGAAAATCGCATTTAAAGCATCCAAATGAAGTTCTTAGCAATGCATATTACTAATCAAAAATTAAAGGGATAGTTCACCCAAAAATTAAAATTCTGTCGTTAACTACTCACCCTCATGTCGTTCCAAACCCATAAGACCTCTGTTCATCTTCGGAACACAAATTCAAGATATTTTTGATGCATTCTGAGAGCTCTGAACGTAAACAGCGTATGCTGTTCTGTGTCAGCCGCACTACGCGGATACGTTTTCTTTTTATTTACGTTTTGATTTGAATGAAAACGAAAATCCGTGTGGTGCGGCTGACTTTACGATAGGAAATTTACTAAATATCTTCATGGAACATGATCTTTACTTAATATTCTAATTATTTTTTTCATAAAAGAAAAATCGATAATTTTGACCCATACAATGTATTTTTGGGTATTGCTACAAATATACCCATGCGACTTATGACTGGTTTTGCGGTCCAGAGTCATATATGTCTTGTGAGAAACAAGTTCTGATTGTCTCTGTTTTTGTGTTGTTGAACTGTCTGTGTACGTCAGATGGGGCTGAAGAAATCTGTTTTTGCACCTTTGTGGAAAGACTAAAAATGGGCCATGTGCCCATTAAGATTAAGGGTGTTTGGAGGACAGTTAAAACACAAAAAAGCTTCTACCTCCAGATGGAATCCAAATCACAAACTCTCAGTTGTGCTACACTACCAGAATTTAATCAGTTATTTGCTTCTGTGTGCCTGTCTGGTTCGGTTCTGCATCTTTGCTTTCAAAGTGAAAGCAAATGTGCAAAGATCAATCCCTACTCCTCAAAAATGAAAAACAGTATATCTATCTATCTATCTATCTGTCTGCATCCCTTCATTTTTCACCTGTTCGCTACACTTTATTTCCAGCGGAATCTTACTTTATCAAAAAATGAGTTTCCAGTGGTATTATTGCCTTCATCCCCTCTTTCTTTCCTCACCTTCTTGCAGAGGACCATCTGATGATCGAATAGGAAGAAGATTCTGGTTTGGCTGCGCCCGTATGGTTGATATATCCAGGACATCTCCCCAGTGTACACAAGCTCTGAGCTCCTGTTCAGAATATCCTCGCCCTGCACACACAATAACAAATTAATCACTACATCTGACACCACTGAGGCTCTGATGCGTTCAGGTCTTAGTATGCAGCTCTCAAATCAAATGGAGTCTGTGGTGCAGGTTGCATGTAAATAACATGCATCACTGATTGGAACTTGTATAGAAAAATTCTCCTTTTGTAAAAGGAAATAACATCAGAGTGAGTGAATATTAAATACACTAATGGGTTAGAATAAGTTAGGATTTTTTTTATGTTTCTGAAAGTCTCTTATGCTAACCAAGGCAGCATTCGTCTGATATAAAATACAGTAAAACAGTAATATTATGTCATTATTATTACAATTTCTCTAAATATTGTGATATGTAATTTTCTACTTAATGTCATTTTCAGAATCAATTATTCTTAAGTCATTAGAAATCATTCTAATATGCTGATTTGGTGCTCAAGGAACGTTACTTATTATTATCAATGTTGAATGTTTTTGCTGCGCAATATTTTTCTGGAAACCTGTGATACTAACATTTTACAATGTAGGGTAAGTCTGATTTTTTTTTATAATAATAATAATTAATACTTTTATTAGCAAGAATGGATTAAATTGCTCAAAAGTTTTGTTTTTTTTAAATGCTGTTCTTTTCAACTTTCTATTCATCAAAGAATCAGAGAAAGAATCCTTTCCACAAAAATATCAAGCACCCAACACTGCTTCCAAAATTGAAAATAATAAGAACCATTATTAATACCTGAGCAACAATAATAATTGATAATAATTGAGCATCAAATCAGCATATTGGCATAAGAGACTTCTTTCAAAAACATATACACACAGTTGTGCTACTTATTTAATCATTTACTATTATTATTTATAGATTTTTTTCCTGTTTAGCTATTCCATTGCTCTCGTTTATATCCTACTAATTATTTTGTCTGAAAAGCTTTAGCCACACACCTCCCAATCCAGTACAGAGGCCTGCCATTGGGCAATTTTGTCAATGTTCTCAAGCCTTCGTTTGCGTTCGTTGATTTGCTGAGTGACATTTCTCATTACAGCTAGCGCCGCAGCTACGTACCGATAATCACTGGGGAAGAAAGAGAAAAGAATGAGCGAAACGGAAGAGTGAAAGTGAGGGATGTCAAAATGATAAGTGGAAACCAGATATGTCAGTTTAAAATGTGTCGTTTACACAGTCATATATTTTGTGGACCCGAGCGACATTGTCTGCACGATGCACCTGGAGTTAGCGCATCCTTATAAAAGCAATAAGCCCCGTGAAGCCGTGGTTTACAGTGAATTTATAACAGCTAAGGGGCGTTGTTAGAAGCTTAAACCCCCTTAGCTGGTATAAATTCACTGTGAACCACGGCTTCACGGGGCTTATCAGAAACAGTTGTGGTTCCAACAAAGTGGTTGCCGAGCAACACACAGAAGTAAACAAAGGTGTATGTTTGTAGTGTAATTTACAACAGCTTCGAACGCAGCTCAACCAATCAGAATCAAGGACCGGAACTATCCGTTTTATAATATAGATTAGAATACAGATTTTTTTGCAACAATTTAAATGTCTTTACAGTCACCTTTGATCAATTAATGCATCCTTTTCGAATAAAAGCATTCAATTCTTTCAAAAACATATTTACTGACACCAAATATTTGAATGGTAGTGTAAGTTTTAAACATGTCGTGCAATATGTCGACATACAGTTTTGGACATAGATTTAGAGCAAATGGAGACTTTTTTTTAGAGAAAAGACCATAGTAATCTCACATGTGTTTTCTATGGAGTTCCCTATGAGATTTCAGCAATGTCACATACTATGCTCACATTTAGCAAGATGACGAGCGGAGGGACTTTGTAGAAAACGAAGTGTTTGAGAGAGGCGGGGCATAGAGGACCTACAATAATGTACAGTATTTGAAAAATAATGTGTTTTTTGAACATTAAAGCATGTCAACATATTCTGTTACACCAAATACACAAAATAATGATCTTTAAAAAAGCATCATATGACCCCTTTAAAAGATTTCAATATAAATTCAAATATGTCTCATCTGATTCTCACAAGAACAAACAATCTGAGCCATCCTATTCACATAAACTTTTTGTCTCAGTTGTGTTTATGTATATTTCTCCTCAGGAATTTTAGGGAAACCATCTGAGACAAACAAATGGGATGGTTAAAAGAGAGCTCAATGAAGTCTCCCGAGCTTTGAAAGGGCTGGCATGTGTTTTTACCTCACAGATGTCCTTCAGGTGTTTGATGTAATGTCTTTCTGTGCTCATGATCTCATTGATGACATTGGCCCTCATCTGGTCCCGGTTCTGCGTGGGCTGGCCCAGACACAGGCAGTCAGTGCTGGGGTTCGGACTGGCCTCTGCATGGCCATTCTGCACCTCGCTGGAGCTTTCGGCAGCCTCGACCACTGTGTTTTCCTCCTGATTTACCCATAACTAGAACACACACATTAAGAGAGACATGACTTGATCTTCAAGCCCTGTTATTATCAATTAAAGTAATCATGAGCTCAGAGCATCCGTGATTGCTTTCATAAAAGGTCTAGATAGGGCTTTTAAAGCTTCAGGGGTTAAAGTTACATTGACGTGAAATAAAAGGAGTCAGAGTGTGCCCTCTGGTGGCACCAGTACCGATTGCATTTTTCCACATTAGAGGCATTGCAGTAAACACTTACAAAATCTGTTTTCACAAGGACATAAAGGAATCTGTATTTGGGCCTGTCACAGAGCTGCCAAGATACACACACATAAGCCAGGAGAAGGGTAGAGAAGGAGGGCGATACAGAAGCGCACAGTTATAGGAACCCAGTATATGTGTGTTTGGTTGAGAGGATCTGATGTGATTTTATTTGCCCTGATTATATAACCTATCATTTGCTTTCCCAGGTGAGCCAACTGATGTGAACACACATGCGAGCACACTTGCAAACTCTCTTTCTCACACAAAAACCCACGAATATGTACACATTTTTTATACTGAGCTATACACTACTCCGAAATCACAGAAACAAAAGGTGTACAAAAGGTCAAACTTAAAGGAACAGTTGATACAAAAATTAAAATTCTGTTATAATTCACTCATACATGTTGTTCCAAACCTTTATGACTTATTTTCTTCTGTGAAATATGAAAGAAAAAGTCTTAAAAAATATTTCGGTTACCTCTGACTTCCAAATAACACTTGACAAAATATCTTCTTTTGTGTTCCGCAAAAGAAAAAAGACATACAGGTTTGGAACAAAATGCGTAAATGATGACAGGATTTAAATTTTTTGGTGAACTGTCCCTTTATGAAAAGAATAATACTTTTGAAAAATATGTAAAATACACTTAAATGAGATGAAGACTCCAGTCATATCAGTAGCCTAATAACAGCACTATTTTAATCACTTTATTAAAGGATAGGTCACACAAAAATGAAAATTCAGTCCTCATTTATTCACTTTCATGTTGTTACAAACCTGTATGACTTTCTTTTGTGAACCCCTTTTTTTTTTTTTTTTTTTTGAATTATGAGATATAAACTCGTACTTGTGAGTAATTAAGTCAGAATTGCGAGATATAAACGGGCAATTCTGACTTTTTTTCTCATAATCGCGTTTGTATCTCACAATTCTGACTTTTTTTCTCGCAATTGCAAGTTTATATCTTGCAATTCTGACTTTTTTCTCAGAATTGTGAGATATAAACTTGCAATTGCGAGTTATAAAGTCCACTTCTGAGGGGAAAAAAGACTGACATTTTCTCAGAATTGCGAGTTTATATCATGCAATTCTTAGAAAGTTGCCAGTTCTAAAGTCAGAATTGCGAGATATAAACTCGCGATTCTGATTTTTTTCTCAGAATTGCGTGATATAAACTCACAATTGCGAGTTAAGTCAGAATTGTGAGATATAAACTTTCTATCAAGTAATTCTGACTTTGTTACTCGCAATTGTGAGTTTATATCTCACAATTCTGAGAAAAAAGTCAGAATTGCGAGTTTGTATCATGCAGCTCTTAGAAAAAAAGGTCAGAATTGTGAGATAAAATGTCGCAATTACCTTTTTTAATTTGTTATTCAGTGGCGGAAACGGGCTTCCATAGTGTTCCACTATTTTTATGGGGAAAAAACAGCATGCATGTTTGGAATGACATGAAAATGAGTAAATAATAACAGAACTTTAATTTCGGCTAAACTGTCCCTTTAAGCCGTATTCTTCATGGAAACTGCTGGCTGGTCCCCACAGTGTAGGTAATTTCAGGTTTTGTTATCCTTGTAAGGACATTGCGATAGCAAAATCTTACCCACACACAACACTGCTGACCTGATATGGACTCACAATTAAAAATAGATTTTCATAAATACACAAGCCTGTCACAGACTCTGTTCACCCTGAAACCATGTCCTGCATAAATCCCCCTCTCGCTCTCTCTTTCTGTCTCACACACTCTGTTTCTACACAGAGTCATAGATACGATGTCTAATCTCTTGAAGGATGTTTCTCGGATTAAGATCTCAAATTATACTTGTATACCTAGAAATCTCTGCCTCAGCGCAACTTTCCAGTGCATTAGCCTTGCTAGCTGTCCGTCCTCATCCTCGTCAAGAGAAGGCTTAGTTTAGTGATCCTGCTGCCCGGATACACAACGTGTGTGTTGCTACGGTTGTCTGTTTCAAGAAATAGAGGAATCAGAAGAACACCGATGACGCAGATGTCACACACACACACCTGCGCACACATACACACACATACAAACTTCAGTCTTCTCTTTCCTTCCTCTCAGTGTCCAATCTATTTTAGCCTCTCTCTCTCTTTCTCTCTCACCCTCTCCTCCCAGAGCAATCTGGGTTTTTTTTGTCTGTTCTTCTCTCCTGTCCTCTAATGAAAAGTGACGTCTCATTTTATGCTTCATGACTCAACCTCACTGAACAGTGAAGAGAAACACAAGACACAGCAGAACAGAGGATACAGTGTAAAGGTGTCAGCATCTTACACCAAAACCAAAAACGAACCCTTGTAAGTGACATTAATACAACATTTATCAATCTCTTTTAGTTTTGTACTTAGAATGATTATATTCAGTCTCAGATGTACCATTTCAATAGTTTACAATATGCGACTGTTCAAACTATATAAAAATGTTACCTGAATTAATTTGTTTGCAAACAGGGTTCATTCGTGATGTACCACAAATTGGATTCTTTGGTTTCAGTTTGTTGTCGACTCTGCCACTGCAAAAATACATGACATTTTTTACATAATTTTTTGACCAATTATTTTTAATTATAATTATTTAAAATGATTATTGTTTTATATAATTTTTTCTTTATTAAATTAATTGATTTTCAAATATTCTATATAATATTAACATCAAGCTTTGGTGATCCAGTAAATGTCACATGGGACAGTAAATGAAAGTGTAAAAATGTGTGACAAAATGCATACATTGCCATTTGGATAACAATAATTTTAAATATTTGAATGTTGTCATGTTAAACTTTGCCACTGCATATATATAACTATTTATATTTATTTATATTTATTAAAATGATTATTTTACATTTATTTTTTAATGATTTAATTTTAATATGTTAATATTCTAGATATTAACTTCAAGCTTTTGAAATCTGAAACTCCACATGGCACTGAGCATACATTTTATTCCAATAGTAATAATGTGTAATATTTGTATTTTGTCATGTTAAACTCCAAATTAAAAGTGAAAGTGTGTAGCTTTTGTGTTACTTGCAGCACCAAATAGAATATATATATATATATATATATATATATATATTAATTAAACAACAAATGTGTAGTCCTGCAAACAATTTACAAGTTGCAAAAAGTTTATTTGTCAGACTGTTAAATAAAGAAAAAGAATTGTAAGTGCAAAATTTGACTGCATTATTTAGGTATTGCATTTTGTGCTGCTAATGGTGCAGAAATTACACATTGCAACTGGGATAAACGACAATTTTTTTTTAAATAATAAAATGCCTACCTCACATTTAAGCTGAGTTTGTCTTCATATATGTAAGGTTTCATAATTAAAACGCTATTAGCTCCGCCGTACGCTGCTGATTCTCGTGCGCGGGCACAGTTAGTGTTGTGCGTGTGGACTGTGAGTAAACAGTGAGCAATGATTTCTGATGACACGAGAGCTCCAGGTCTCAGCAGGAGAGAGAGACGCCAAACCTGCAGGCCAGCGCCACCAACTGGTGTGACATATCCATCTCTCTCACACTCATTCTCTTCCTGTCTGTTTCTCCTTGTCCTTTCTCAGTGTTGCATAAGAGATGCTCAAAGGGTCAGAATAAAGACCGTGCTGTACAGATTGATATAGTGTGTGTGTTTGTATTAAATATGTATCTATCTGTCTGTGTGGACACAGGTGATATTCTCTGTACAGCGAAGAGATTTTCTCACACCTGTCATGCCCGAGAGAGTGGCTTACACAACCTGCCATCTGTGCGAGTGTGTGTTTGGGGAGGAAGGGGGGATAGATGACTGTTAGAAAAGAGAGGAAAGAGAAAGATAGGAAGAAAGCAAAAGGGGAACTGAGAAATGCACTTAGGAAGCTCGACGCATGTAGCCAAAGTTAAGACCAAGTTACATAAAAGTCCCATTAAAGAGCGCTCCACCTTTACGAACGCACTCCTCTTTCATAAGCACATCTCTATCCTACACCTCCTTTTATCCTTTCACCCATGATCCCCACTAAAAGGGTTTATGTTCATATTTCATATTGGGATTTCTTAGAGAAAGCAAACCGATGGATCTCACAATCTCTGTCTGAGATTTTGGCGACAACTGCAGTGGATTTACAATCCAGATGCATCATTAAGGATACGAGAGCGTTATTAACACTCTATTGCATGCATTATGAAAGAATGTAACACAAAAACTGACTTGCATAAAATGGCACGAAAATTCCTGTTTGGGCTTCATAAAAACAGGAAATGATCAGCCCGTTTCTCAGAGAAGGGACAGAGAGGTGTGGAATAAAGGTAAATTATGTGAAAAATAATGCATTTTTTTAAAAACGAAGCGTTAACACATGTTAGACTGCACCCCATAAACACAATCAAGCCTAGAAAAAACCCAGTGAACCACCCCTTTAATAAAAGTAATAATTTCTTTCCAAAAAATTGAATCCAAAAGCTCCAGACTTCTGAATGGTAGTGTATACAATCTATATAATATGTAATTTATCATTTATAATATGAAATGATAGTACAAAAAGACACAATTGAAATAAAACAATATGATAACTCATATAAGTTATTTATACACTCAAGTCATATAAGTTAAATCATAAAAATGTAATGGGAAAATTGCATTTATGTCAATTTTATTGCTATCATGTGCTTGCAATGTGAAGAGAACGGGTTTGTTACCCAGAGGGAATGTCGTGCAATAGAGGGTTAATCTTTAGTTATGTGCAGGGATATCACCCCCCGGGTGGCTAGCGGCGAATCTGCATGTATATGCAAATGATCAAGCCTGACTGTGCTTGCACACGATTAAGATTTCAGTTTTACTGTGCAACATGATCATATCGCCTCCTTTAGTTTTATTCATAACATTTCAACAAACTTTACTCATGATATTAGATCTGGGTTTTACATTATCCCTAATAAATGAACACTTGAAATACAACAGGCTTTTCTCAGGTTTATATAATATACAAGAGGTTGGAGGGGGCTCACTATAGCGAGAGAAAAGGTTGAGTTAGAGGAAGTGTTTGCAAAGGGACCCCACTGAGACCCCTGACACAATTTGAAGAGATGCTGGAAGAATGACTGAAGGGACTGATAAAATTGTTTATGTTTAAACTTCTGTCTGAAAATCTATTTTTGAGTTTTCAGCCTCTGTAGCTCTCTTTATATATACAGTATATATATATAAATGTGATTAAAAATAGATCCTTAGCAGTCAGAGAGACTCAAATTAAGACCAACATCTGCTCAAGTCCCAGTAAAAAAGAAAAAAACAAGACACTGTCAGAAAAGAGAGAAATATTGATAGTAGTAGTCATGGTTAAATGTCGTAACTGAGTCAGCATAACATTAACAAAATCTTTTTCCCATTTCAGTGTTTTCTGCCAGACCCAGGCATGAAGATAAGTTGCCATGGAAGCGAAGCGCGGCGACTGTGGCGGAAAACGAAACGTTGGAACACAGCGACAGCATGTGAGCAGTAAGCGATGGGATGCATTCAACGGTCAAACGGTAAGCAGTGGTTTTGAAAAAAACGCACCTTAGCCGTGGCGTTTGTGAGGCGTGATGCAGCGACAGGGTTGATATAAAAAAGCTGTTTGGTTTGAGGGGGGTGGGACTCCACCTTAGAGAAACAACAACAGCAACACAAACAAGAGTTTGGGTTCAAGATGGAGGTTAAAGGGAAGAATGTGACCACTTCTGACTGGGCTGTGACTGTATGTCTTTAATATTGAATCATTTACCTGAAAATGTGTCATATTGTTCATTTCTCGACAGGCGTGTATGTTGCATCTCTTTAAAACAGCTCTATCTGACTTCTATTGAGTTAGAAACGGTATTGGATATGAAAACAGCTGTGTTAAACAGATGTGGTTCTGCAGGTGTGTCTTAGACAGGTGGCCATCAGACAGGTATATGTCAGAGATGGGCTCACCCTGACGAAGCTGGCGGGAAACCAGCCCTCCTCCTCGTCGATTTGACCCCACCACCAGTCCTTATTCGAGGCGTCCAACACCTTGATGACATCGCCAGCCTTGAAGGCCAGCTCCCGGTCAGCCATGGTCACATGGTCCCATACTGCCTCGGCATTCACTACAGAGCCCCCGCTGACCAACTGCAGAAAGAGAGATGGAGTAGATGCAGGATAAGCTACAGGAGGACAACAGTTACATAACATCCGAAACATTCTGGATTAACATCAAACAGTCACATGCTGGCTTCCACTCCACAGTCAGCTGTGGACAGGGGTGTCGAGATATAACGCTGCATCGCATTTGGGTTTGCCCTGTTTTTCCGACTGCTTCACCTCAGTTTGGAAACAAAAGGTTGCTAGGATAGACACAATACCCCTATTTTTTGAGAGAAGTTGATAGGCCTTATTAGGGTAGCACTTTATTCCTCTATGTAGTAATTACAATAAATAGGTAATAATTAGGTACTAACCCTGAACCTACCCCTAAACCTAACCCTACCCCTACCCCATGTAGTTACCAGAACTTTCTTAGGTAGGTACACTGTAAGTACATGTACTGTAAAATAATGTGCAACCCTTATTAGTATTAATAGCACATAAAATAAATTGAGGTTTCTTAATGTTTTTTAAATATGTCTCTTATGCTCACCAAAGCTACATTTATTTGCTCAGAAATACAATAAACACTGTAATTTTATAATATATATATATATATATATACATTTTAAAATAACTGTTTTCTATTTTGAATATATTTTAAAAAGTAATTTATTCCTGTGGTGGCAAAGCTGAATTTTCAGCATCATTACTCCAGAATTCAGTCTCACATGATCCTTCAGAAATCATTCTGATATGCTCATTTGGTGATCAGAAAACATTTATTGTTATTGTCAGTGTTGAAAACAGTTGTGCTGCTGTGTATGGAAATTATGACACATTTTTGACATTTTTTTAATAGGAAGTAGAAATATAAAAATAGAAAGTTTAAAAGAACAGCATTTATTTGAAATAGAGACTTCTGTAACATTGTAAATAATATTTACTGTGACTTTTGATCAGTTTAATACATCCTTGCTGAATAAAAGTATTAATAAAAAAAAATCTTTCAGACCCCAAACTTTTGAACAGTTGTGTATAATAAATGATTCATTATATTCACTGCATTCATATCCATTTCTTTGTCACAGAATGTTGCTTCCAGCCAGCAAACACATTTATGCAAATCCTTTATACAAATAATTTATTAATAAAATATATCAAACTACTATTTAAATGATCCTTTTGTTATTGGTGAAAAATATTTGAGGGCAGTTCTCTTGAACAGGAGTTAAACACACACACACACACACACAAAGAATTTATGCTATATATATAATAATGACAGACAACTAGATATTGACTACAATGCCATACAAACAGCATACCTCATCCAAACTCGCTCTAAACATTCAGTTGTGACTGTTAATTTAAAGGGGTGGTTGATCAGCTTTTTTCCAAAGCTTGATTGTGTTTATGGGGTGCAGTGTAACATGTGTTCATGCTTCATTTAAAAAAAAAAAACGCATTATTTTCACATATTTTACCTTTATTCTACACCGCTGTTTCCATTCTCGTCAAAACGGTCTGTTGAGTTCCTGGTTCTATGAAGCCCCTCCCTCAGAAATACGTAATGGGCTCTGATTGGTTAGCGGGCTCAGTGTGTTTGTGATTCACTATCCGCTTAGTGCACGTTGTCCGGAAACGTCACGCCCCCTTACCATTAGGGGTAGCTGAATGTTCCCGGGGGCGGGGTTTATGTAAACATCGGGGTTAGTGATGTCACAAACCCAGGAAGAAGCTCGTTGTAGTCCCTACTAGCCGTTTTTTTGTAGTCCTTAAACAGCGATTTCATTAAAAGAAAATATCTCCCTTTGCATTGAACTCTGAGCGTCGTAACTTTGCAGACGTTGTTTATGCTCTAACAGCAACATTACACACTGGCTAAAGTTCAAAAGGTGAAATCATAATCAACCACCCCTTTAATGAAATATACAGAATTTAAAAGAGAAAGTCTCTTTTAAACCAGCTCCAAATCAGATCTGAAATTAACTGGATCCCACGGTTCAATTGTGCTCATATAGGAAGGAAGTGGCAATGTACAAGGTCACAGAGCTATAGAGAAGCTGTGCTTGAGTAACCATGGCTTCCATGCTCGAGTAAAGACGAGATGCATTATAGTATTGCTTCCTGCTGACTTTCACATATACAAGCCCATGACAGCAACTTGAGATGATGGCTTGGTAATTCTCTACACAGAAACACTCATGCATAATCAGCTCCAAGATTTCACCCCTATATCTCCAGGCACTTTTCCTCTCTCTCTCTCTGTCTCAGAGGCAGCCAGGCTGTAAAAAAATCTCTTTTGCGCACTTAAAGAGAAAAAAATGTTATGTTGTCAGCAGAACGAGTAAAATCTGTTTGATTTGTATAAAGCAACTGCATTTGATACACATCATGGCAGTTGTTATCTCAGTGTCACAACACACTGTGGGTAAATGCGAGAGTTCTCCGCTGATCTGAAATCTAAACTCCATTACTGTTGTTCAAGTGTACAGGGCACTGAATTACCCAACATAAACACATGTGTGTGTGTACTTGTTTATGCTACATTGTGGGGACCAAATGTCCCCACAAGGATAGTAAAACTTGTAATTTTTTGACATTGTGGGAACCGGCCTGCGGTCCCCACGAGGGGAAAAAATTATTAAAAATAGTAAATGATGTTTATCTGAAAGTGTAACAATGCAAAAAATGTAAGGGGTAGGTTTAGGGTTAGGGTTGGGTTGGGGATTGAAAATATCATCTGGTCAGTATAAAAGAAATAGAAGTCTATGGAAAGCCCCCACAATTCACAGAAACAAACGTACGTGTGTGTGTGTGTGTGTGTGTGTGTGTGCGTGCAATTACATACAAATACACACAGCCTTTAAGGTTTTGAATTATCGCTCCACCATCAATTTTAGTTTTATCTACTGTACAGAATCTTCTCCAGAAGCTATATGTATCTGTATGTGTGTAAATTCATTACTTGTGTCTTGTACGTGTTTGTAATTTGATATGGTGATTTAACTGGGTGAAAATCTTGCATTAGTGATGGGGATCTTTCAAAGACTATTTCATGTGAATCACATTGTTTTATCAGTAGGTGGCAACAAGTGACTGCCTTCATGTATGAATCACTAAATTATTCATTTAATCCTTTTGTTCAAACACTCTGTTTCATGCAGGATTAAAGTGTTTGTTTATGTAAGTGAATCATTGAATGATTCACTCAATTCATCCAAGCAACAAAACGGCCTTACTTTATTTCTAAGTGACTCTTTGCTGTCGTTAATTCTGCTATTGTTTGCTTGAAAGTGTTTTAATTAGCAATGCAAAAACTGACTAAATTACTGGCGATAGTGTCTAGAACGTATGTTATTCAAAACAATCTCTTGCTCACTGAACTGTTTTATAAAACCAATATCTGTCGCAATTGTGCCGTTTTTGTAAATATCAAGATGGCTGTGATTGCCTGAGACATTCTTGCTTGTGTGATACTGCTTCATTAATTTATAATAAGTTTCATGGATAAATATACAAATGATAATTTCCTACAAGACAGTTGTGTTCAACACAATCCCAGACAAATGAAAGGTGAGAACATAGCGACTTAAAAACATGGCAAATGAGGGTAATATTGAAAAGCACCTATGCTGTGCTGAATATCCATGACAACTAAAGATTGGCGGGAAAACTGAACAAAGAAAGACAGGAAACTAGTGAAAACAAACTAAAAGTCCATGATAATGAAATGATAATGAAACACTAAGTCATAGTAGGGCGATTCGGCCCGAATCAGTTTTCTAAAGTGTTTTTGAAAAATCACTTACTCTGCCTTTAATTCACTGCAAATGTTTTTACTATCATCTCACTCATCAGTTCCTGGCTCATTAGGAAAAAGACAATTAAACGAGTCAGTGAATCATTCATACTTCGGTTCAACCGATTCATCACTAATATCAGGAAACAAATGAGTTTGATTTATTAAGTTAAAAGTTAAGAAGAACTGTCTAAGAAGTTAAGAAACGTCTCTCTGTGCAGTCTCAATAATGTTGCAACGTGCTTTTTTCTCTCTCTCTAAAGGGAACAGTAGGCAGTAGGATTATGCAAATCAGTCAGAAAAACTGCAGTGGAAAAGCTGTGTTCCTGTCCCAACTAGCATCAGATCACACTAAAACAGAAAAAGAGAACAGCTGATGAGGATCATGTACAACCCTTAAACATCCCATTTCATCCGCAGCTTATTCTCATGTGAGATATTATTATGTGGCACTGCGTGTATCAGAGCTGTAGGCTATCAACCACACACTGAAACATTACACCGCACACACGGTAAAATGATGTAACAGCCTCTGAGATTATCAGATTGGATGCTGATGAATTTAGCGGGATGAAAATCTGTCTATAAGAGCCAAACCAAGGCAATCTGTTCATAAACAGTGAGAATACAGCAGTACAACACTAGCATTAGAGGGCAATGACTTTGTGTGTGTGTGTTATCTGTCGTCTCTTCTGAAAACAAACTAAAAGTCCATGATAATGAAATGATAATGAAACACTAAGTCATAGTAGGCTACTGTTTGTTGTTTGTTCCATGATTCATTATAACATTTGTTTACGCAATACATAATAAAAGTTCATTTAAAACTCTTGACTGGATTTTAATGTTTTAATAAAATACTATTTACCAAACCAACTGTCATACCGTAAAGTCATACACTAGTGAAAACAAACTAAAAGTCCATGATAATGAAATGATAATGAAACACTAAGTCATAGTAGGCTACTGTTTGTTGTTTGTTCCATGATTCATTATAACATTTGTTTATGCAATGCATAATAAAAGTTCATTTAGAACTCTTGACTGGATTTTAATGTTTTAATAAAATACTATTTACCAAACCAACTGTCATACCGTAAAGTCATACCATATTCCCTTAAAGGCAGAGTAAGTGACATGACTTTGTGTGTGTGTGTTATCTGTCGTCTCTTCATTCCCCCTGCCTTTATTCCTGCATGAATGAACTGTACTCAGGAACATTCTTCCTCTTTCTCTCTCTGTCTTGCTCAGTCTCTCAATCTCTGTGTGAATGCCTTGGTGCACACATCAACAAAACTGATGTCCTTCAGTCAACAGCCTTACACACTATCATTAAATTGATTATGGACGGATTATTGATTATGGATCACAGGTTAATTGAATGGGCATCTGTTAAACATTTGACCCAAATCACTGAGCTTCCTCAAGAGTAAGCTTTGACAAGAGATGATCTTAACTTGCTGTTTTAGACCATTCTGGCTTCTGGCTTCTAGCTTTAGATAAATGTAACATGCCTCCTAGCCAGGGCTCGAAGGTGAACTGAAAATCGCTTTTCTGAATTTGAATAGAGGCAGAATGTGGAATCAGAACTGCAATTCAAATGAGAATATAAGGACGTAAAATCAAAATGAATTTAGAGGTACACTATGTAACTTTTGGCATTCTTGCAGTTAATAAACAAAACTGTATGCATATCCGCAGTTACTCCGCAGTGGTTGTTGTCAAGACAGATCTAAAATAATCTGAATATAAACACTTACTACAGGCATATCTTAGTGTTTCAAGATAACATAAATACATAGTTTGAAAAATGGATTTATGTACTTGCTCATTATATAATGTTTGAACATTTTGAATAATAAAAAGGTTACATATTGTAGCTTTAAATTAACTGTAATTTTTAACTAAAAACACCAATTTTGTCCAGACTAACTTTGAATGTAGCCTTTTTGGAAAGAGTTTTAAACTTTGAAGGTTTAGGCCATATGGACAGAATTTCTATCTTAAAACATTATTGTATTGACAAATATTAAATTTTTAGCTACTTACATTTTACCTCACAATCTTTCACCATTAAAAACTGAAGCATCACACTGGAATTCACGTTCGATATCTGAGGACAGTAACGCCAGTAGGGCTGTCAAAATGAAATTCGAATTTTCTACTTAAATATTATCAAAATTCGAATTATATTCGAATTTAAAAAGCATAACTTCAGTTATATGACTGAACAACGTAGCAGCGCCGCATCTAGTGGGTTCAACTGGATAGGCTAACAAAAGCATTCAAATGCAATCAATGACACATACATCGTCATCGCATCTCGTGCACCACTGATAAGGCTGCCTGACGGCTGACGCAGAATGCAACGTTTGCATTCGAATTAATGATTTCAGAATTAATGAAATTAATGAAATTAATTTAATTCAGAATGCATTCGAATTAAATTCGAATGCAACGTTTTTGCATTCGAATGTGGATTTTTTTTTTTTAAATTCGACGAATATTCGAAATTCAAATTTTTTTTTTGACAGCCCTAAACGCCAGTCTTCTTTGATTTGATTGGCCATCTCAAATATTTTGTCACTAACAAGCGCTCTTAGACTTCTGAGGTAGACCAGCATAAAAATACACATTTAAAAACTCTTTGTCATCTTAGCAATAAAAAACAGAGCAGCATCAAGAATATCAAATAGTGAGGGGATGGATATATGTTTAACAGAGTCCAGCTAGTGCTGCCATTTCTACAATTCTAGCCAATCATCAACCTCATTTGAATCTACATGTATCCAAGTTTCAAACCGATTTTGTTTTCGTTTTCAGGAAGGAAATGACCCCTCACTAGCTCCCTCTGCTCTAAGAAAGCTGCGGTTCTTTGGACAAATGGCACAGCAGAGGCTAAAAACACTCAACAGGGTGTCTACCTCAACATCTGGTCCAAATGACCCATTAGGCCCTCTAACAACATTCCATGTCCAATAATCGAATATCTCCACCCCTCCAACAGAACAGCTGCTGTAGGTCAGCACTTTAGCTCTCACTGACTGCCATCACTCCATCCAGGTGCTGCTCACCTGAGTTCCCTTCAACAAAATAAAGAGCTCTGGATGTCTTAGCAGAAACTAAGAAACTAAAGTGCCTCTTTCATTCAGTATCATTATTACTGCACTACAGAAAGAACAGCCCTATAATTCAGAGGGCTATAGCTCAGCAAAAAAGGGAAAAGGGGAAAAGGAAAACAGAACATCTAAGAGACCAGAGGATGCTGCCTCACCATAGACACACACGCACACACACCTGACTGGGGAGGACGATTATGTAATCGGAGTACAGTGGAGTCTAGGAGAGAGAACTGGAGAAAGCACGTGGAGAGAGAGAGAGTGCATTAAAATAGACTGCTACGCTATGGATTAAGCTCTCATAACTGCATACACACACAAACAAACTCATATAGCCATTAATTCTCATCATATCTTGCAGGGAGAGATAATAAAAGAAATGAAATGTGCAGACAGTGAAGTAACATCATGAACCGAATGTTTTAAGCAACTCCTCGAGTCTGAGCTGCTTAGCCGTATGATGCTGCTTAAGCCTGATATTCCTTGATATGAATCATCCTGATAAAACATTTGGCACTTTTCTTGAGGTCTAAATTTAGATTATAAATGCTTTAAACTCATGCAGCATTGCCTGCCCACATGGTTCCTAAAACAAACACGAGCGGAGAAAATGCACAAAAGCCTTTCAGCCATGAAAGATGCAAAAGATACGTGTGTGTGATACAGCTCGCATGAAGCCGTGTGTGTGTGTGCGTGTTTGTGTGTGGGTGGGTGGATTCCCAGCCTACGCTCCCAGTGCAGATGTTTCTAAATCTGGCCATTCTCTTGGTTTTCCCGCTCTTTCCCACACTTACGTAGTCATATTTTTGGATGCACATGCCTCTCCATGTGAATGTCGTACATCAGCTCGGTGCAACGGTCCTGAAACCTCAAGCCGCTAATTTGAAAGGCCAGAACGCACCCCTAAAATGTGCACCATGAGGTCAGAAGCGCCATACTATCTAGAAAACCTCCATATATCAGTTGTTGAGCAATCACCTTTTACGTAAGAGTTTCCGAGCTGAATCTAGCGCATTTTAAGATGGCTACAGAGGACAGGATTAAAGGCTGCTGGCGTCTCGAGAGTAGGATGTAAAGTGAATCCGTAAGCTTCTGTTTTAATGAATACGCCAACATGCGCATATACACTCACGCGAGATTGCGCACTTAAAGAAGGCAGAGAATCTGTCTCCAGGGCATATAACGCAAACTACATGATCTCATTTGCGACATTAAGTCCGAGTCGCTCTCTTGCACTGGCAGTACATTTCCCAGACTTCCCTTCACTGTTAACAGGTGCATCAGACCTGTTGGGAGACAAGGACTGCATGCTAATGCAAAAGGGAAATATCCTGCCATAGCCTGGCAATACAGAATGACAGTCGGTGTCGGTATTGTGATGTCTCAATGCATAATTGCAGTGTGTGCGTACAACCGCTTTACATGTGACAATATGTTAAAATTTCCCGTCTGGTATTTCTAATATTAAATGACAGAACATAAACGCAGTGCTTAATATGTTTGGTGTGACAGTGGCTTCTTATCACAAGCCAGTTACAGCTATCAATGTTTACTTTGCTTTAAAGAGAAAAAAACACACAGCTAATAAAGCAGTTACAGGGTTCAAACCCTTGTGTTTTAAAATGAAAACAGGTCATTAAAGGTACAAAGCTGTCGAAAGGTACACCTATTGACAGTATTTTAAAAGGTACATCTTTGTACCTTATTTATCCATAAGAGATGCCTATTTGTACCATGAAGGTACAAATTAGTACCTAAAGTGTATATTAGTATCTAAATAATACATTTACTTTTCGCTCCAGTCACAGCTTTTGTACCTTTTTTTCTTGGAGTGTATATGTTGTATAGAGCTAATGTACTGTGGCTTTGAGTGTCCAGCAGAAGTATTACGGAGTTTGATGCAGCACGCCATCAGTGAAGTTTTCGGGAGCAATATTGCTTCTCCGTAGAGAGAGTGAGTCAACGGTTTCAGCACTTCAGTGGGATGCATCCGAACCATTATGCTCCAACGCACAACAAAACCCCAGTCTGCAAATATGCGCTTGCAGCACGAACACACGAAACACTAAGGCTGATGGTTTGAGCAACATGAGTTCAAGGGAATGATTCAGCTGATTCATGTTTTAGCTGATGGCAGTGATTCCGTAATCATCTTTAATGAGAATAGCCAAACGCCTGTCTGTCCTCTAGAAGGGGTCAGGTTAAGGATACGCATGTTGGAACACCATCAGTTTAGCCAATAAGAAATGATGAAATCCTTGTCATACATGGGCATCACTGCTCTGAGGCGGAAGTAGAGTCTGTAAGTCTGTATAGAAATAGCTCAAATTTACAGGAAATTTACAAACCTATTGTGAGGTATGAACATTTTGCACATCTGATTTATAATTTGTTTTCTTTTATGCCAAAAATCATTAGGATATTAAGTAAAGATCATGTTCCATGAAGACATATTATACATTTCCTACCGTAAATATATCGAAACTTAATTTGTGATTAGTAATATCCATTGCTAAGAACTTCCTTTGGACAACTTTAAAGGCAATTTTCCAGATTTTCAAATAGTTGTATCTCAGCCAGATATTGTCCTATCCTAACAAACCATACATCAATGGAAAGCTAATTTATTCAGCCTGCAGATGATGTATAAATCTCAATTTCAGAAATGTGTCTCTTATGACTGGTTTTGTGTCCAGGGTCACATTTGAGCTGGCATAATATCCACTGAAGCTGGGTCTCTTGTTTCATTTTAAATATAACATCCACACAAAAGTTTCATCTACATTTAAAAACATAGAAGAATCATGTCTGACCAACTTCTACTGAACCAACAAAGTGTTAAAGTCCCATTTGTGACAATTACATATGAACGCAAACAAACAGTGTCAGTTACGAATTGTTAGCCTGTTTCATTTATGTCTATATTGATGATATTTTGGTTTACTGTTCAAAACTTAGATTTTTTTTTTTTTTTTACCATTTGGAAATAAAGTGCAAGGCATAATCATTTTTAAAAAAAAGTATATTTGATATATGTAAAAAATCTCAAATGTCCAGTGTACTTTACACAGTTTAGGGACAAACTGTTCTGCAAAAACGCTCAGTTGCAGGCTTTAAAACGAAATTCATTACAACACTCCCCTACTACAGTCTAGCATCTACCTGCACAAGAAGCATGTGAAATCTAATTAAAACAAACCATGCAAAGGAATGTCACAGGTTTAACACCAACTTCTCTCGTGTTTATAACCTGAACCTTGGATGAATGGGGTGTGCAATAACAAGGCATGGCCTCAGTATATGACCATTCAGGTGCAACTAATTGCCTGGATACATTGTTTGATCTCACAATACATCCATACTCATTCAAATGTCCCTCAATAGCAAAAAAGTGTAGTGTGCTTATAGGTCAATAGATGATAAGTGGCTTCTCTATAATAGACCAGAACTGTTAAACATTAGAGAAACCAGAGATGGTGTAGGGTGGTGCAGAGGAAATGAAAGATGTGAGAGGCACCAGGACGTGGTCGCCAGGCACCTGTGATCATCGGAGCGTCTCATTGCGATCAGCTCGAGGACACACCTCAAGGAAAGAAAACACGCGAGCATTCTTTCAATTCTTTCATTTTGTCCGGGTTTTATCCTCTCAACGTCATCGCCGGCCTAGCTTGCAAGTCTCGTCGACCGCGAAATCAGCGTGCGCGCTTGACACCGATAAACTGAGCACAAACGATCATGTCTGTAAAAATGAACGAAGCGGCGCTTGACTACAGAACACCGGTCGCTCATAATCAATAAACGAGAAAACGCGGACTCGCGTCAGAATCCGCCACGACGAAGCGACGGAGGCAAAAAACCGAACGGCTTTTGCGCACGCACGCTTAAATCAAAGGTGAACAGCTTCTAACGGACACCGTGACACATTTAGGAGAGCGCAAAATATACCAACGTCATTGACCAGCCCGAGGCGGCGCTGAGGTTCTGGGTATCCCCCTCTGTAGTGCGCTTGCTCCATCTCTCCAGTTTCCATAGCACTGGAACGGTGCGACTCTCTCCGCTCAGGCGGATGGAGAGCGGCGCGAGGGGGAAAGTCCATTAGCTCGCAGCCTCCCCGGTGAATAAAACGAAGAATACTTCACGATGCCGAGATGTCACTCCGCGCTTTCGCGACCTCTGTTCTGCTCGTGTGTATCCACCATCGCCAAAAAAAAGACAGCCCCCCTTTTTTTCGTATACATTAACAGAGATCGTCGGAAGCCAGAAGAATGGCGCTCACGGGAGCATCACAGTTAGCCTCACCTTCATCATCCTCAGGGTCAGTCCCGGTCCTGGATCCGTGTCCTTTCCGCAGGTTCGAGCTCCCGACGCCAGCTGCAACCCTGTATCCGCGCCCCGTGAGCAACGCGCGGCGTATGGAAGAGAAACGTAAGCCCGGTTAGACGCTGTTCTGTTCTCACTGCGAGGTGGGAGTCTGCGTCTCCCTCGCTCTCGCTATGAATAGAGCTGAAGTATGGGCGGTGCTTGTGCACACTGCACACACACACACACACACACACACACTCACACTGAGGAGCCAACCATCAGTCAAAAGAAGGGGTGCTTCACTCTGCTATTGAGGAGGCTACAAACATTACATAATCAAAAAAAAAAAAAAAGGATACAAAATAATGCTGAACTATTGGCTTTTGGGAACTCACACCATCATCATCTCAGTGCAGAAAGGAAAATGTCCAATAAGCAAAAACAAAGGAAAGACATGGACAAAATTGCACTTGTACAGTTTTCTCTGATGAGCATTTGATTTTTTTTAAAGGGACACCATTCATTTTTAAATAGTTTATTATTATTTAACCATCATAGGCAGGCTTAATGTAATATGATACTGAAAACATTGATCTCATGGTGAGAGGAGATATGCTGCTGCAGATTACCCTCTGCCATCAGGCATAATTATATACAGCGTGTGTTTGAAAACACACAGACAACAGACACATACACGGCCACACAAGAGACCAGGAGCTAATGTGATGTTTGAATCACTGCTTCATTTCTATAGGATGATCTTGATGGCCGTGAGATCAAGTGCCTGTATAAACACTACTGTTCAAAAGTTTGGGGTCGGTGACATTTTTTTAATGTTTTGAATGTCTCTTATGCCCACCAAGCTTCATTTTTTAAAATAAAATATACAGTAAAACAGAAATATTGTGAAATATCATTACAGTTAAAAATATATACTTTCATATTTCAAATGTAATTTATTCTTGTGATGGCAAAGCTGAATTTCCAGTCTTCAGTGTCACATGATCCTTCAGAAATCATTCTTAAATGCTGATTTGCTCCTCAAAAAAACATTTCTTATTATTATTAATGTTAAATACTGTTGTGATGCTTAATATTTATTTGAAAAACGTGGTACATTTTTTTCAGGATACTTTAATGAAGTGTTCAAAAGAACCGCATTTTTGTACCAGTGCCTTTGATCAATTTAACGGTAGAGCAGTAGATTTTATATAGTTTAGATATTAGATTATTGTGCAGTCTTATGTTATTTAACATCGATTGTAATTTTACTAAATTATGTTTCAATTGTAAAGTTTTAGGTTTGCAACATTTTGAGTATTTTATGTAGCTTATTAAAATGCATTTTCTTAAATATTCCATGTAGTCTCTCAATATGAGGTGCATAAATAATTATATATGCATTAATAAACTAACATTAAGGTCATATATGGATGTGATTCCCAGGGAATTCACACACTGATAAAAAAATGTACGCCTTAAATACAGTGCAAGTCATTATGCATAAAAGTGTCTGCCAAATGTACAAAAAATGTTGTTTAGTACAAGCTTATTATATCACACTGCGGGAACACTGTGTCAACTTTCCATGTAAATTCCTTGTTGTAATACTTGAAAGCGAAGCCAAAACATCGATCCAATCACCGTCTCCATCACCCTTTCTTAAAATGATTAGGGGGCAAATGAACCCTGCAAGAAAGCACTAATCTCAAATTCCCGTACTGAGACAGAAAGACACACGGAACACCAATCCAGCGGTGCTGTTCTGTTGTCAGAGTCTTTCTAGCTGACTTTCACATATATATTTTTGCTACATTATGCAATGAAGCAGGAGAGATGATGTAAAGAGCATTCTGGGGATCACAAGATCCCCTCCCCCCGACTTCCCTCTGTGTGTCCCGAGGTTTTCTGTGATGTAGCTCTTGCATACGTAAGAGTGTATTCATAGCTTAAAACCAAGGCAGGACAGTGTGCGAGTTGGGATGTCACTAATGGACTCAATGTTTGGGGGCATATGTGTGTATAACAGAGAGGGAGTGGGTGTGTATGTGTATAAAAGCTTTTGGAGACAATATGTCCTCTCCGGCTCATGCAGTTTTAACCTTTAGGCATCTTATGTATATATATATACACACACACACACATACACACATACACAGTCCTCATAAGCTTTACCTCGTTCCCAAGGCACTATTTAGAATAGTGTATTTTGTGGCATATGTGTGTGAGTCATGAATAAATCAGATGAGAAGAGAGCTCAAAGTTTCATAAATAAAACATGGTGCTATACTTGCTATTATTATGTGGAATATATAAGGGAAGTCCTGCTCTATATCTGTAGATAAAAGGAGGTTTTGAAGTCTTGAGCTCCAGGCTAATGACATTTACACAGGTATGAATAATTAGTGATTGTTACTTCTTTTATATTTCTAAAAATACTAAAACATATGTCAAATCTAAAATGTACTATTAGATTGCTATTAAGAATCTAAAATTATTTGTAAAATATAGCGCAAAGCAGTACACAAAAGTACAATGGTACTTTGTTGTAATGCATAATGATACTAAATGATCTCCATACACACTGCTTATTTACAGGGTTCTCCATGTTTTCTAAAAATACTATTAAAATTACAAACCTAAAATCTAAAAAATACTATTAAATTACTATTAAACATATTACGTCTGAAATATAGTGCAAAATACTACACAAAACAGACTTCTGCTGTACAATTGCACTTTGATGTATTATGATACTAAATATTCTCCATATTCATACACTGTCTATCTGCATGGTTCTCCATGTTTTAAAATTTTTTTTACTTTTTATCTTAAAACAAAATTCTAAAAATAGTATTTACGGTTTAAATTTAAATTACTTCTAAAATATAGTGCAAAGTGGTACATAACAGTACAATTGCACTTTGATATACATGATCTTATTTACAGGGTTCTCCATGTTTTCTAAAAATACTATTAAAATTACAAACCTAAAATCTAAAAAATACTATTAAATTACTATTAAACATATTACGTCTTGCAAAATATGCAAAATACTACACAAAACAGACTTCTGCTGTACAATTGCACTTTGATGTATTATGATACTAAATATTCTCCATATTCATACACTGTCTATCTGCATGGTTCTCCATGTTTTTTAAACAAATATTTGACTTTTTATCTTAAACCAAAATTCTAAAAATAGTATTTACGGTTTAAATTTAAATTACTTCTAAAATATAGTGCAAAGTGGTACATAACAGTACAATTGCACTTTGATGTATATACATGATCCCCATATTCATACACTGCTTATTTACTTGGTTCTACAAGTTGTCTAAAAATACTTTTAAAATTTGAGCTTAAATCTAAAATCATTGTTAAATTACGATTAAAATTAAATATTACAAATTGCTTCAAAAATATAGTGCAAAGCAGTACACAAATTCTACATCAATGGCATTTTGATGTATATAGTAGTACTAAATTATCTCCATATTCATACACCGCTTATTCACATGGCTTCAATAGAATACCATGGTATTGCCATAATAGTACTGTTGTCCAAAAACATGACACTGGCACCAAGTTCAAAGGAGTTGTTTCTTGTTAATAGCTTTTCCCTCTCTTTCAAGATAAAGAAAAAGATCGCAAAAATGACAACAGTACAAGCTTGTCTATACAAACTCTCCAATACCCATGTGTGTGTGACATCTGGGATGAATGCCAAGGTTGTTAAGGGAGCGAGAGAAAGAGACTGAAGGCTTATGTAATATACTCTCTCCTGAGAAAGAGACTCATCACACAGCTCCGTGCCAATGGAGGAATCATCAACATGCTCACATAAACCACGTAGAAATAGGTCATATTGAAATCTGGCCACTGTACGGTTCTGGTTGTGGGCCAAAACTAGTGTGGATCTTGTGGAACACACCTTTCTTCAAATGGCCTTACACTGTGTGCACTTGTAACAGAGTTCAGTAAACCAGCCATCTGTTTCAATTCAGACAAACAGATGATAATGTCAACATGACAGTCATTCCCAGACAAGAAAAACATTTCAAAGCACAGAGAGGGCAATAAACAAACTCTGGATCATGTGGTTTTATTCTTCGTAATACATTATTGCCATTGCATAACAACCCTGGGAGTGCATCCCGCAGCGATGCGATGGAATGCTGCATGCTGATTGGTTGAGGACAGAAGAAGTAAACAGACTAATGTATATGTGGGCCAAAACTAGTGTGGATCTTGTGGAACACACCTTTCTTCAAATGGCCTTACACTGTGTGCACTTGTAACAGAGTTCAGTAAACCAGCCATCTGTTTCAATTCAGACAAACAGATGATAATGTCAACATGACAGTCATTCCCAGACAAGAAAAACATTTCAAAGCGCAGAGAGGGCAATAAACAAACTTTGTGGATCATGTGGTTTTATTCTTCGTAATACATTATTGCCATTGCATAACAACCCTGGGAGTGCATCCCGCAGCGATGCGATGGAATGCTGCATGCTGATTGGTTGAGGACAGAAGAAGTAAACAGACAAGCTAATGTATATCAATCAATGTGCTGCATATGCTGTTAAAAGTTCAACTTTGTAACTTTGTCTCCATAAATCTACATCAGCAAGTTGTGCACTGTGCCTCACCTGCATGATTAAGCTTGTAAGTTGTTTTATCACCAAAATTATAACAACAACATAAATGCAGCAGTCCTATTGTTTTAGTTGTGTTTTATGGTGAGAGTGCCCCGTAATGCAGTGGTAGACTAGCACACACAAAAATCAGAGCAGAGATGGAAGTTTTGTTAGTCATGTTTTCTTCAAAGTCTTGCTGTTGTGCGTCACAATATTCTCTAGCAGATTTTAAACATTAAGATCTTTATTAAGATATTTTTCAGGTGTTCCTCATTTGTGAGTCGCTTTGTGTAACAGCAAATGCTAAATAAATGTAAATGCGTAAACCTGGCCAATTTTGTACTAAATTAATTGAGCGACAGGGTGAAATGCAAGATATTGACAAACTTGTTTGAGAGGTTTTGCACACAGTGTGTTAATTACACTAAATTTAGACTAAATTGTCATCACATGTAAACATAGTAAGGCCCACAGATGGATACATTTAAAATTAAATTAACAACAAGATGGTTTAGAATGATTAACTACTTTTTATGTTTGATAGTGTAAAACATTTATTATGACATGAGCTCTTTCGAATCAAAACACAGTGGTTAGACACAATCTACCCAGTAGAGAGAGCCAAAACCTGCTGTGACGCTCAAGTGATCCGTTTTCTTATATATGTAATTTACATACTGACATGTATAGGGGGAAAAAAGAAAAGCGAGAGGTGGTGAGTGTTGGAAAAGACAATATGACACATCAGTTGCTGTCAGTCACGAATTGCCTATTTATTTTGCTCTTCCAGCTCATAACAGTAAGACGTGCACGACAGCTTCAACCAGTTTCCATGACAACTGGAGCCTCCTTGACTTTAGAAGGGAGAGACCACCTGTCAATCAAATACAGCATCCGCTCTACTAATAAGGTAATGCCTAATAGCTCAGAAAAAAATAACAAGGCACTAATGCTATTTCTCCTAAAAGTGCCACATCTAAAATGCATTTGCCCATTTAGGGTTTCACTACATAATCATAAACAGAATTACAGTGCATAGGTCAGTGCATGATACACTTACACACAGTTTGCTTTAAGTCATAATATTCCATTTCTCTTTTGTCAAAATAAATAGTAGTCTTAATAGGTCCAAAAGAGTTCAATTTTCTCACTAACATATTAAGATTGTGTCTGTTTTCTGCTCATCCTAATAATACTCGCAGTACAAGAGCACAAGAAAAAAATAATAACATCCAAACTCATGATAGTCCCAAATACCAGAAGCTCTTCAATAAAGCAAAACATATCTTTTTTAAGCACGCTCAAAAAAAAATCTTTTAGGGTTTACTGACACTGCATACAAGGCCAAATAATGACCTAAAGCTGCACTATTAACAAATCACCTGCCATAGGAAACTACAGCACTTCAGATGGTACTAAAAAAATACTCACAAACGTGCAGTACTGATATCTATTAAGGGTTTATTTCCTGTCAGTGTTGCTAATGAATGTCAAGTTTTCTTGAGATGTTCGAACATTCTTTGTCTGTGTATGTACATGCTTGTGTATTAAAATACAAAACGGGGAAAAAATGCTTTTGGTTTTCTGATACCACTAAAAAATGGGGTATGGTCAATCAATCACACAAATGTACCAAATGCAAGAAAAAAAAAGAACAAAACATTAATTATAGAACAGCACTGGATTTATCTGCAATGAAACACAAAGGTTGATTCATTCTTAAGAGCTGAATATTCACACTGGTAAAAATGGTAAGTACATTAATCTGACTTTGGCATTCTATTCGAGCCGTTCATGCCAGACTGGGGAGAGAGGTGTTGTAATAATGTAAAATATGTGTTTTTTGTCGAACAACCTAGTATGAGAGCCTGTTCTAGTACACCCCCAAAACAAAATCAAGACTTTGTAAAAGAGCATAATAGGACCCCTTTAAAAAGTATTTGTTCAAACTGAGTTTGATACTTGAACAAAGTTCTAAGATGATATTGGTTTCAATGTGCTAATGAAGGTTTTCATTCTTATGCTAAAATAAGTCATTTATAGGTTGTCATCTTTTTGCAAATATACCTAAAACATATCCAAAACCAAACCAAATGGATCAATTTCAATAGCAATACCTGGCTACATAAATGCAAAGCAATATGGCATCTATATATAGACAGCACCTGCTGAGTAATGCTGTAACAAATACAGGTACAAATACACGTCTTCTTAAACTCATAGAAACTAAAACATAGCCCCAAAACTACACAGTACATCACAAAAGAATACAATAGCTTATCCGGCAGTAACAGCAACTAGTGTGTGTGAGTGGGATACAATTCAAGACTGTCAGTAAACATCCAGCATCGTCTTTGGTGACGAGACTTGTCTATTTGTATTATTGTTTTACTTGGAGTGGGAGAGCTTGTTTATAATTTGGGTGGTGCAGGGGTGAAGCCACCCTCAAGTTCCCTCCGGTTCTTTATGGGAATTTCTCGATGGTCTGCCGATTGCTCAGAGCGAAGGTGGGGCACACCTTGAGTGACCCCGACAGGTCGATTCTTCCACTGCATACCTGTAGGGGGGTAACTGCAGGGGTAAAGCGCATCGCCTCCCCCAAACAAAATCTCCCCGTCACCATCGGCTCTAGCGGATCCAGGGAGGTTACGATTACGGCAGTTGTTCTTTAGGGGGAGATGTGAAGGTCTTACAGTTGACTGGCCAACGTGTGGCAACTTAGCTCCTTGCTGAGAAGAGTTGGAGGACTCAAAACTCCGCCCATAGCCCCGCCTCCAACTATCAACAGCGACCCCGCAGGGCTGTCGCGGTAATGCCGTATCACTACAATCAGCAGTCCTACGCTGTGAAAACACAGAGTCACAGTTGGTGTAAAGCTCACTTGTCTGAAACTCCAGACTGTCCGTGTCAAGGGAGCGACTGCGACGGTTTAGCGCTAATGGGGCAGGGACGGGAGGACAAGGTCGACCCAAACTGAGGTGGCGAGGAAGGCTAGCAATGCCCCAAGCGTTACTGAGCAAGAGACTTTGTTCGTAGGCATCAATAGTACGCTGGTCACACTCAGCAAAGGCGTCTTGCTGAAGGTAACAGCCATCATCCTCGAAGGGTTCGTAAGGAGACGCTAACTCTTCCTCCTCCTCAACAAGCTCGGTCTGCTGCTCACATTCACCCTCATTCTCCATGTCGACCACGTCGAACGTGACAATGGCGGGCAGGGCACTCAGACTCGGCCCTAAAGGAGAATTCGACTCTGAGCCATCAAGACTCTCAGTTGAGTTGCGGTAAAGCCGGGTGTTCTTTGTGAAATCTACGAGTGCTTGGGAGAAGCAGACCATCAGCTCTTCTTGAGATTGACTGCAGCCTCTGATGGGTACTAATGGGCTCTGATCCTCAGATTGAGGCTGCCGTCTGGTTGTCTCAGCGACATGTGGACTAAACCCTGAATCGGCAAACAATGGAGTCCCCTGGATCTGACCCCTGCTGAGAGGGACTGGCTCTTTTACAGCTTGGGATCTCGGTGGTGATTGGGGATTGCACTGATTCATGGCTTCTTCCAAAACCATCTTACCGTTGCCTGCAGAAAGGCTTGATTCATCATAGAAGCAGTCTGTGTGGAACAGAAGCTGATCTTTGGATGGGCTTCTGAGATTCTGGAGCTCGCAGCACAGAAGGACATGCTGGATCTTGCTCAGACGCTCCTCCTCCGTCTCCATTGTTCCTGTCTCTAGGGCAGAGGATGCCAGGGCGTACAGAGGGTTTGTTGGACTCTTATCTGCACCAACAAATGAATGGGCATCCTTGGGAGGAAGAGCAGGGCTGAGTAGACGATCGTCAGGTTCAAAAAGTTCATAAAGGGCATCACCACTGTAGCTGTCCCGTGGAAGCCTTTCCTGGTGTGGACGCTCTCTACTCTCCTCCTCCATACCTGGCGTGGTGGAGTCATAGTATCCCTCATCGCTGTTGGGAACCGACTCCTGCCGATCGCTCTGTGGGCTCAAGAGGTCAACAGGAGTGAGGGCCGTTTCTGTGATTCCCAGTGGGCTGCTGTTGGAGGTGGCACGGATGGAGCTGATTTGCTGATCAGGAGTAAGTGAAGGGCTATCCGAGCCCATGTCTGAGGGGACATAGCAGACTTCATTACTAGTTTCAGATTCCCATAAACTCTGCAAGTAATCCGCGTCTATCTCATCGGGAGTTGCCATCTCTTCCCCTCCACCTTGATACGTGACAAAACACGAGCTCCGTTTTCCTGCGTTTCGGCTGCCTCTCTCGGCAGACACAGAGCTCTCAGTGACACCGACATCATCCTGGTCTGCGATGATGTCTCCGCAACCTGTCAGTGAATCAAAGCTTTTCAATGACGAAACGTCACCGAAGATTAAGTTTTCAGAGGAGCAGGATACAGCAAAAGGCTCCCCGTCGGGAACATCCACATTCTGCTCAGCCAAACGGTCCAGTTCTGACTCGGCACACAAGAGTTGATGATATGTTGTCAGTCCTTCCCGTCTCGCATTTTTTATCTCCTCCCCCTTTTTATCCTCTTCTTTTGCTCTCTTCTTCTTATCCACCTCCACTCTGCTCCTCCTTTTCTCAGGCACTAGCATTACATCTTTCGTACATTCAGTGGCAGCCAATGGCAGTTCGCATTCACTGCCTGTGGATTGATTAGGCACATCTGGCACCAACTCTTCGCTACGGTCACTGACGCTCGACAGGGCACCAGGAACTGTTTCGGCATGGAAGCTTGAAGACATTTCATGTGCCTCGCGCTTTTCTAGTTCAACATTTTTGTTTTTCCTGTATCTCCGAATGCTGCTGAAAAGCCCCCGAAGGCCTCTGCGCTGTCGTGGTAGAGACTGAGACTTCCCGTGATCCTCCTGTGATTTCTGAGGGTCACTGGAGGCACAAAACTCAAAGTCCCCTGAGGCCGCTTCACTGCTACCTCTGCCCAAATCTTCCCAGCATGCTCTGCTCACCCCATCGTATGTTTGGCTCTTCGTAACACCTGTTTTTGATGACCCCTTTCTTTGACTTCTGCCACGGCCACCGAAAAAGCTGGGCAGAACACAGATGCTCTTCCGACCACCAAAAAACCTGAAAGCCGTTTTCCGTATTTTCACGGAAGGGGGTGACTGAGGTTGAGGGCTGTCATGGGAAACAGAGTCTGACTGTGGACCCCCTTCTGCACCTACAACCTCACTTCCTGTGGCGGTCTCCATACTGACACAGATGACTGTGGCTAATGGAGCATGTCTGTAGTAAATACTCCACCCTGAGAGGCAGGCTGGAAGGTATGGGGACTGTGTTTATCAGACATCTTATACCTGTGAAAGAAACAGAAATTAAGACGCATCATTAGGAACAGTCAAAATACGAAAAAACTAAACTAAGGTACATGGTTATTAATAAACATTTACAATAACAATTTACTCAAACACTGAAAGTTGTATCTGTACATCTATGATGCCCGTTTGCACAAATGCCAAATATGACCTTGCAAAAAAGGTTTAAACTTTAAAGGAATAGTTCACCCAAAAATGAAAATGTCATCATTTACTCACTCGCATGTCATTCCAAACATGTATACGTTTCTTATGTTGAACACAAAAGAAGATATTTTGAAGAATGCTGGTAATCAAACAGTTGATGGTCTCCACTGACTTCTATAGTATTTCTTTCCTTACTATGGAAGTCAATGGGGACCAACAACTGTTTGATTCTTCAAAATTCTTCTAAATATCTTATTTTGTGTTTAACATAAGGGTGAACTATCCCTTTAAAGAATGAATTACTTTTTAGGGCTTTGTGATAGAACACAATATAACACAAAATATAATCCTGCCACCAACTAGGCTAAATCTCAGTTCGTCCTGAACTTACTCGGGTATACACACTGAAATTTGGTCTTTCAGTATCACTGTTTACTGCATAAAGCATATTAGAACGTCCCAACTTATTTAACCCAGGTACATTTGTGACCAAAATTTAGTTTTACAGGTCTAAACAGAGTTGTTGGTCTGTTTTAGTACCTTCAACTACAAAATGAAAGTGTAGACTCTGTTAGCTTGAGGCAGACATTTTTATATTGGAGTAAACAGTCAAACTGGTTTAATCAGAGTTTGTCCCTGTGAAATATTATGTCTGTGTCAAAGCTCCATATAAAAGACGCAAGTAATATCAGACAGAATTTAAAATGAACTACTATATTTGGTAAATATAAATATGTAAAGGGTCTATTACAGGGGAGTCCAAACTCAGTCCCTGAGGGCCACTGTCCTACAGAGTTTAGCTCCAACTTGCCTCAACACACTTGCCTGGATGTTTCTAGTATGACTATTAAGACCTTGATTTGCTGGTTCAGGTGTGTTTAATTGGGGTTGGAGCTAAACTCTGCAGGACAGTGGCCCTATAAGAGCAGGTTTGGACACACCTGGTCTATTATGAATAAATTAATAACATTCATTGAGCTCATTTAGACCATGTTCACAAGTAAAAATGGTCACAATGATGAGAAAACACAAAGCCCAAACGATTCACCATTATAAAATGTTTATGAAGGTTTTTCCATTAAATGAAATAAACCAATAATAAATGCATGTTCTATTTTTTTAAGTTTTACCCACAATTATATTTGTAAAACAATACCATATGATACTTACCTGTTACCTTATCATGTTTTAATGAGAATTTGCATTGTTGTATTCACACTGGTTACAGCTATCACCAAGAATAAAATTTTCTATCATGCAGTTTATCACTGGGCTATGTACTACTGAGTAAATTACATTTGCTCATTTAGGTGTGAATAATCTGAACTAAATTTGTTTTCTTAACCACAGAGGCAGAAAGGCTGACCTACAACAATACAAAAACAAAATCGATGACAGTACAGTTACAACCTGAATGAGTCCTTCAATGCAACACATAACGTGAGTGAAGTTCCGCTTGATTAAACCTACAATTAAAACAAAAGCTGACTGAAGCCAACGGGCCTGAACACTCACTGCATTGTGCATCATAAACAAAGGAGAAACACGTACAGATAGCGTGCAGTCCAAATAACTACACCCCATGGACCAGTTACACCAATTACTGCACTGAAAATGTTACTGGCATCGAATAGAACTTCTATCAAAAGACTAACTTACACGCAGTATTCCCAGCTGGACACCATCACTGCGAATGACGCGCGCTAGCCCAGACGCTAACCAGCTCGCGTCCGCTTCACTGATATACACATAACTTGCATACGCAAACAGCGGTTTATGCGCGTACACTCACGTACGTTAACAGTCAAATAGCGAATAATGCACACAGATAGAAACATTAACGATACTCGCCTTATTTTTCCATCTTTTCCGAACGCGCGTGCAGTGATGTGCTCTGTCCTCGCGCAGCGCTGCAGGAGCTCGCGACTGAGATTCACTTTGTTCATTGAGCGCTGAAGCGGCTGGCGGCGTTTCCGTGCTATGTGCATTTTGGGAAGTGTAGTACCATGTTGTGTCTACTTCAACGTACCGTCTTTCTTTGCATGCACTATAAAAAGCAGTGACAGGAAAAAAAAAGTAAGAGTTCAATTGTAAAGATAATAAAAGTCATAATAGCAATAGGTTATATAACCCTGCAATAAAATAAAATAATATACGCAATTAACACAATAAATGCTCTGTTGGAGATGTACACGAGGTGTAAACCAAATATGAGTTTTGCTGCAGCAGATACAAACCTGGCCAAAGCACCAGGGGTCCACAGAAAATTTGTGAGAAAGAAAAAATTACGATTTTACCCTGCGTATTTTAGCCAGGGGATGTCAAATGTAATATTTATTGTGAAAAGTACAATGACAAAAAGGCAATTATTTAATTTTGCAGCCTTTTTATTTTAGAAAACTGAAAATCTAAAAATAAAAGCTAATATTTAGCTAAGCTAAATATTCATAAATACTATAACAGCATATAAATAATGCTAAAATGACACTGGTCTAGTCTGTATTTGATAAGGTCCTGTGTGAATCTCCGCTCTTTTCAGCTAAATGTTACTTGGAGTTTTCCACATCAGTGCAATAATCCTTTTTTATGAAGTGGAAATAAATCTCTATATGGAAACTGGCACCTCAAACTATACCCCATAAATTTAAATACAGAGTAGACAACACGGATAAACATTATGATGTTCAGCTGTTCAATTTTATGAACTAACTAACAAGCCAGATGTTATTCATAGCAGAATTGTGTTTTCAGAATACACCTGCATATATACTGTATATCCAATTTAGCATAGACTGATATACTTTGTAATCCTCAGGCAAGATACTTCAATACCTCTGCTATAAATCCTTCTGAGGACTTGCTCTGGAGCTGATGAAGTCTTTAACCTCACAGGAACAAAATGATATCCATTACATGTTATCTGCACAATGGAGGATACACAACATTGCTGTATGACAATGCATAGTTCTAGAGCATTTACAGCAACACTTCTGGTAATATTACACAGTCGAATCTGAAAAAGATTACAGCTAATTCATTTATGTGGATGTTCAAGTTTAACACACTTCATATATGTAAACCAGGGTTGTTAGCAGTGTATCGGTCCATCTGTGAGTTTGCATACGAGTGAGTCCACGTCATTAGTCCAAATCTTCTGTCTGTTTCCTTCCCTCTAGATGTCTGTATGGTCTACCTGTCCAGTCTATGTGTGAGTGAATGAGTCTGTCCTTTAGTAAAGGCACAGTGGAGTGTAATCTGTTTTGTCAGTAAACCAGTGCACTCTTGTGTGGCTTGTGTTTGAGATAGTTGATGAGCCTGGGTGGAATCTCCAGAGAGTCCAAAGACTGAATCTTGTTCACCTGTATCAGATGTTTACGAATGGCCAATCTACACTGAGATGCCAGAGTCTTCGGGCACCCTGTGAAAAAGAGAGAATAAAAAAGTTCTTTAACAATGACAATCAGTGTTATTTTACTAATAGTTTTCATTCATTTGGAATTAGCTTTCATTTTTATTTTTTATTTAATTTTAGTTTGAGTATTATTATGTGCTTTTGTCATTTTGATTAGTTTTTGTTTTTAAAAAAAAATTCTATTTAACTTTAATTTATTTTCATTTAAGTTTTAGTTTTAGTACTTCATCTTAAAATGCATTTATTTCAGTTAGTTGCCAAGGCAAAACTTCTAATTTTACATTTAACTTAAACGTTCATTGTATATTTATATTTTATTTTCAGATTTATTTAAATAAAAAAAAAAGATATTTAATAGTTTTAATTAACAACACTTTGGAAGCTTGTTTCCGTAATGTTATAAATAAAAATAAAAAATGTAATTGCAAGTTTTTTTTTGTCTCACATTTTCCCCCCTTGCAATACTGAGTGTATATCTCACAATTCTCATTTTTTCTTGCAATTCTGAATTGTAAGATATAATATCTAAATTGCAAGGTAAAAACTCACAATTCTGAGAAAAACAACTCAGAATTCAGAGAAAATAAAAATCTGAATTGCGAGATGTAAACAAAGAATTGTGAAAAAAAGCTGACCTTTTTTGTGAGTTTATATCTTGCAATTCTGGGATTATACCTTGAAATTTTGACCTTTTTGTCTCAAAATTGCAAGGGGAAAAAAAACCTTTTAAAATGTTTTATTCCGTGGTAGAAACAGGTTTCCATACAACACTAATGGCAATAAAAAAAACAATGCTATAATACCACTAAAACTTCTCTCACCTCGCTCTTTCAGCAACAGCTCAACAGCTTCGTTCTGTTTGGTGCTCTTCTCTATAATGAGGGTCGGCAGGTAGACGTTTGCCCCAAAGTCAATGAGCAGTTGAATGTATTCGACTCCACAGCCGTGTCTCAAACACAATTCCAGGACCGTCTTCTGCTGCGTGGCTCTACCGTTCACCTTCTCTTCCGGGCTGTTATAGTTCGGATCTGCCCCATATAACAGCAACATTTTGAAGCAATCCAGGTGTCCATATATGGCTGACAGGTAAAGCGGCCCGCTGCACACAGCAACCCCTGAGGCCCACAGCGTCACCTTTGGCCTGGCGTTGACCTCCACCCCGTGCTGTAGCAGCTGGCGGAGGATCTCGGGGTCGCCCTCTCGGGCAGCGGTGAGCACGGGCGAGCTGTTGTTCAGGTGGCTTCCATTCGGATTAGCTCCGGCACGGAGAAGCGCAATCACGCAGCTCAAGTAACGCCCGCACACAGCGGTGAAAAGAGGGGTCTGGGCTTTAACATCAAGGCGGTCTACATCTGCCCCATGGGCCAGGAGCAATTGCAGACACCTCAGGTGACCTACAGTGGAAAAAACTGCTGAGTTAAAAATGACTGCAAAGCCCTGCAGAGAGCGGTGTGCTTAGTTGAGCGTATCTCAGGAACTGCTCTCCTCTCTCTGCAGGACATCTACCTCAGATGCTGTAAAAGTAGAGCCACAAAAATCTCCACAAAAGACTCCAATCACCCTGGTAACTCTCTGTTCACCCTGCTCCCATCTGAAAAGCGCTTCCGTAGTCTGATGGCCAAAACTGAGAGACTTAGGAGAAGCTTCTTCCCTCAGGGCATCAGGCTCCTAAACTCAGCCTCTTAACATCTACAGGACGTCATTAGCATACACTCACCACACTCGTTACTTGACATTGTCGCTGCACACAGCACTTTCTGATTTCGTTGTTGCTAGGTAACAACCTGCACTGTTGTACTTTCACCTCAAATTCTTCTCTGTACATACCTCAGCATATTCCTCACTTGTACATTCCTGTTTCATTCAAATATTTATTATATATTCTCCTAAGATTATTGTGTAATGTCCTGTACTTTCAGGCTCTTTATTTTATTTTGTACAGTCTTATTATCTTTATCTCCATGTTTATTACTTTCTTTGTCTTATACTTTGTCTAAATTTTGCACATTCTATGGAGCGGACCTGACTTACATTTCACTGCTGGTTATGTATCATATGTGACCCTGGACCACGAAACCAGTCATAAGGGTCCATTTTTTCAAATTGAGATTTATATAGATGTAAATAAGCTTTCCATGATGAATGGTTTGTTAAGATAGGACAATATTTGGCCGAGATACAACTATTTGAAAATCTGTAATCTGAGGGTGCAAAAAAATCAAAATATTGAGAAAATCACCTTTAAGTTGTCCAAATGAAGTCCTTAGCAATGCATATTACTAATCAAAAATTAAGTTTTGATATATTTACAGTAGGAAATGTACAAAATATCTTCATGGAACATGATCTTTACTTAATATCCTAATGATTTTTGGCATAAAAGAAAAATAATTTTGACTCATACAATGTATTGTTGGCTATTGCTACAAATATACCCGTGCTACTTATGACTGGTTTTGGGGTCCAGGGTCACATATATATATATAACTGAGTATGTGACAAATAAAATCTTGAATCTTGTGGTCGTGGTGGACAACAAACTCAGATGTGACACCATGGAAGGGTGACGCACGTACCTTTGGAAGCAGCCATGCGTAACGGTGTACCTGGGATCCCCCAACCGCTCTGCTGATTAATGCACTTCCTGTAGCATTCTTGTGACAGTAGCTCGGCCAGCAGGAAATGGTCATTTTTAGCCACAGCTCGGTTCAGCACCAGACTCTCAGCGGCTGCTTCATCCTCCTCCACTGGCCGCAGCTGGAGCATAGACGAGAACTGCAGAGAAAAATAAAAAGTTTATGCACAGATGAGGGCCTCTGCATGACAGTTGAAAATAACAGCAAATTAGTGAGCTGCCTATCTAGACCATGCCCAAAAATGCTGTCTAGGTATGCAGCTCACTAGCTTGTATTCAGGATGAATTGCACTCACTTCTTCATGACGTGAATTGTTGTGTTGCACTTTCAGTTCAGTTTTGCATTATAACAACAAATCAACCTTATATTGGGATATTATTGTTATTAATGAGTAAACTACGATTATATTAATGTAATATCTTTGACAGCGTTTATATTATTGGAATGCTTTGTCATGATGGACTTTATCTGTATTAGCTTTAACGACTACTAGCAAGCATACACGGTCAGTTAACCGGATATCAAACGAGATAAATCTCAAAAATACAAGCAAAACTAGACTTTTAAATGCTTTTATGCTAATAAACTCAGTTGAGAGTAACACTGGTCGCGTTCAAGCGGAAATTTATTCCCCGGCTATCTATCGGAGCTCGGTGTGTTTAACTCCAGTAACGTTATCTGTCACATAAATAACGCAGTTTGACTCGCTCCTTCTGACCTGCTGTCAAACAAACACGCATTTTAAGGTATACAATAAATATACATGAGCATATAGTAGGTATTTTAAATGTGTTTTCGCCTCAAGGACACTCACCGAGCTAATAACAAGCCAAACACCGGCGAGCAGCAAACAGCGGAAGCTGTTCCGTGTGCGACCAGAGGGGGCGCTGTGCGCCACTGGGATCCAGTCATACCTGTTTTGCGTAATGAGCGTTGTCCACAAACATAATGCAATATAATCGCATAACACAACGCACATTTGTTCACTAAAATTAATATTTATTTAAAACAAATTTAATGATGTACAAAAGAAGTACAAAACAGTGCAATGATCAAAACAAGCGTGTATAAAATGAGCTGAAGCAATTATTACACAGAGCAAAACTCTTCTCAGTTTTAAAAACAATAGATGTAATGTAACCACAGTCATTTTCAGTGGTATCCCTCTCATTTCTTATTTCAAAATTCCCTTTTGACTATTGCTGTACATTTAATAAAAAATAATAATAATGTAAACAAATGCTTCTCAATAAAGGAAGCATTTTTAAACATTGGTTTTGCGTTTCACATAGTAATAAAAAATTGTCTGGAGCTCCATAGCAGCCAGGGTTCAAAAAGTTGAATATTAGAACTAAAGTTGTCAAAACTTTTCCACATCCATGGGAAATAAACATCCAGTAGGCATCATTAAAAATAGTATTGCTTTGCAAAACTATATGCAATTTAAAAGGCTTATAACGTAAGTAATATTCCTAGAATATTTTTATGCGCATCAAATTATTTGTGTGGCATTAGAGTTTGGCTCAAACAATGTGGCATCCTATTGCAATCAATCAGCAGCACTTCAGCAGTGTTCCTTTTCATGCGAAATTAACAGCGTTTGCAATAAGGAACACCACAAAAATAATACTAAGCCCTTTGTGCAAAAAACTGATCATCAATTTGATCCATGTTTTAACAATATGTTCCCTTTATCAACATGAATTTCACATCAGCTGCTTGTGTGTCTGAATAAATCAGTATCAGAGTCTGACTACACAAGTGTTACTAAAAGAAAGACATTAAAAAACAGCCTATTGTACAATGAATAAGGCCACATTTGATCAGAACGACATTTAAACAAAATGTAGATGATTCTAAGTGCCTACGATTAAAGCATGTAGCTTCAATCCTCGTGGTCTGAAGGCCATCAAACACACTGAAGTCCACAAAAAACACAAAGAACATTGCAGAAATGCTCAGAACAGATATAACAGGGCATAAGGATCTACCCAGTGCTCGAGAAATCTAATAAACAGCAATATAAACAATCACAAACTGGTGTGCTGCAGCTTCAGCTGTGGAAACGGTACTTTATGCATCGTTTCAATAATCTGGACATTTGTTCTTTGGGGTCTCAGTCAAAATGTCTGTTCTGTTACTATGGAGACTCAAGAGGATTCTTGTACCTCCTCTTTGGAATGTTCTGTTTCCACAGAAACAGGTTTGTCCTCAGAGGAGGTCAGATCGTGTTCGGTGGCTCCTGGATCCGCCCCTTCTTTCTCATTGCACTTCTCAGCTCCTGGGCCCGCCTCCTCTGCGTCTCCATTAATTAAAGGAGCGCAGCTTCCATTTGATTGGACGACAGGAGCGGTGGGAGTCTTCTCGCTTGGACTGTCCTGTTCCGCAGGCGTGTTGATTGGTCCGGATGGATCGGGGAGAACTCCATCTGCAACAGCCAGCTGCTGTAAAGGGAGAAGAGAGAGACAGCGTCATATCAATCGAATACCTCTCCACACTGACAAAACTTCCACGAACCCACTTACTCGCTGCAATTCAGTCATGGTTCTCTCTCCTTCCACCTGCTTCTGTGTGAGGGAGAGCAGCTGGTCTAGAACAGACTGTTTTGGGTGCATGCCTCTGTCATAGTGGTTATACATCCCACACCAGAACCTGGGGAACATAAAGAAATACAAAAACTATTCAGTGAAATCAAATTGCTCTCCATAAAAATCTAATTACTTTGGTCTTACTAACAGAATTTTCTTAAGTGTCATCTTTAAGTGTTAGTCTGCCGTGACACAGCTGGTTTATTCATACTGTATGTTTAAGAGTGTATCCGTACTTGAAGTGCAGCGGTAAAGTGCTGGGTCTCAGAACTGTGCTCTCTAATGAACGCCGGTACAAGGGGTTTCGATACAGATGCTGGTTCTTCAGAAGATGTGGCCACAAGGAAAACGTCTTTTCATGCAACCTAAAACCCCACAAAGAACAGTGAAGCAAAGCATTTTAAAATCATTCAGTCATTGCATGTTTTTCATCTTTAATAATAAAGAATATTTGCTTTTCATTTTGAAGCATACACGTTCAATGCCGACTTCATCATTTTTATTTGTACATACATGTATGTTTGTGTGTGTACGTGCAGTCTTTCCTCACCTCATGTCCAGCCTCTCTTTCTGACAGTTGCCGATGAAGTTTCCATACTGGCAGGCGTAGACTTGATTGTGTATTTCTATTAGGTAACGTTCGTTGAACTCAAACACACAGGGCAATTGTTCAGACAGCTGCCACACACACTCCAGGAACTGGGTGAAGACCGGAGACACTTCTTTGGGGTCGGTGTCCAGATGGCCACACCTACAGCACAAACATATATACAAATGAACATGTGATGTCACAAAAAATTGACTTGGTATTGACCGTAATGGCTCACTATTAATAAAGTGAGCATTTTTATAGCATATATAAAAGGTAACTGTAATGTTTTACCATTTTAATATTCGCAATTCTTAATAATTATTGTTATTAATTATCTCTTAAAATGCTATTATTATTATTACAAATATATCTTATTTACATATTTGCAGTTATCGAAAGCCCTGATAATGTTTTGTGGGGTATTTATTAATACATGCAAGAACAGTGAAAGTTTTTACCTGTGACTGAATTTATGACCAAAAGAGATCCACTCCTTTTCTATTAAAACCTGTATAAAACAAAACAAATGTCAAATGATGAATTTCCCCAACAGCCTGCTTTCTTGTATACGATAAACAAATTCAACACAGTCAAGACCTTAAATTCTATTATTTTGCCATATTTCAGTCTGGGTGTTTGGGGTCAGTAAGATTTAAAAAATTAATTAATTAATACTTTCAGGTATTTAATGCAAGGACAGTGATGATGACTTTTATATTGTTGCAAAAACTTTCTATATCAAATAAATGCTGTTTGTTTAACTTTCTATTCATGTTCTTAAGCACCAAATCAGCATGTTAGAATGATTTCTGAAGACTGTAATGGCTGCTGAAAATTCAGCTTTTGCCATCACATAAATTACATTACAAAAAAAATATTTAAATATTAAAGTGTTAAATTTTACCAACCCCAAACCCATATATGGTATATAATAAGTTACACAGGAATAGTTAATGACTTAATTTGAGAAGCCATGACCTGCTCAACAGTGTGACATAAATGTGAGTGTGAACTAAGTTCACAGGAGTCCAGTGTTGAGGGTAGAGGTTATAGGTTACTGGGTCATTACCATGAGGCCTTTAATAGTTCTGTAGTATGGGTCCAGCAGTATGCAAGCCAAAGAGCACACCTGAGCCGTTCTGTCCCAACCATCAGAACAATGCACTAACACACTCGCCCTCTCATCACAGACAGCCTAGAACACAAACAAAATGACTGAGCTCATCATTGTTGATATACTCGTGTTGGTGGCTCTCTATGCAGTAATAGCATGGAGGTCAGTACCTTGGCGAGGAACACGCCTGCATCCATTACAGATTTGATGTGCCTCAGCCAGCCAGAGTTCTCCAGACCTGTCAGATAGTCACTCATGGAAGGAGACTTCATAGAGCACACTGGAAGAGCAAAGGTACAACCAACCATCATTTTATCTACTGATTTAAAAGGTACAGCCAACACTCAACTGAGCAACTTCCAGAAATAAACCTAATCAGCTACTGCATATACCAGTACTAATAAAAAAAAGAAAAAAAAGAGTGTTCTCTCACCCTCCAGCAATTTTTGTAGGCTGTTTCTCATGACGTGGATGTTTTCGATTCCTTGGAACTGGAACCTGATATTGGAGTAGTTGTCCTCATTCTCATAGCCTTTACCAGCTGCGCGGTTGGCCATTGCGTTCAACTGACAAAGACAAACACATGTACAAATGTATGCATATACACAGCTCCAGAGGGTCAGGTCAAGGTTTACGGTCTCCTAAATAATAGGGAAAGGAATGAAATGTTGTTTCTCCAGTTACACTGATGAAACATGAGATGGGCAACAATAAACAGAAGAGCATATTTAATATTTGCAATACGTACAAAAATAAGATTCATTCCATAACCTCACTCACCAAAACCTAATTATGACAAGAATTTAATGGTTAACTAGTCACTACATAAACCGAAGAGTAGCTGGGGTCAGAGGGCGAAAGATTACACATTCTCTTATGTGTCTCCTACATTCATGCCACAGCAGTTGGGGTTGAAAGTTTAAAGATAAACATTTTAAAAATCCCATTCTGGACGAGTCATCTTATGTATATAGAAAGGTTAAGGTTAAAGGTCACACCTTAGGCCGTGTGTCCACTACATATATAAAAGGGCAGTTGGAGTTCGCTTGGCTGATGGCCTGAAGCATCTGCTCGTCTTCCACACAGCGAGACGTCAAACCCGACAAAGGCTGACTGCAGCGACAGAGCGCAGCCTGCAAGACAGTAACACGAGATGCAAAGAAAAGTTAATGTTGTTGTTAGTGGCACAACTTTTTAACCATTCCCGTTTAAACCTACTTGTGCATTTATATGCCCCCAAATTGTAAAAATGCAATTAATAGTCTCTAGGTTAATCTGATTTAAATTAATCATTTAATTGGACTATTTTTATTCATTGCTTTGCAGTATTGAATAAAATATGTATATACTGTAGTTATAATTAGCTTTTCTTTTGACTCTATCTCTGGTGAATGTGATCAGTTTGTTGCCATGTATTTTGGGACTCCATTATCGGTGAAGGGTACATGCAATGTTACCTTAGAATTTGGCCAAACGTTTTAGAAGGCAGTATAATTAGGATGTCTACTGTTTGAAAAAGCCAGCCTGTCTGGATTTTGTCTAGGTAGGGTGCTCACTTAGTTGTGGAACAGAGCCATTATGTGTATTCATGATGTGCTTGTGCTTGTATACCTTAGTGTCTTTGTGATAGTAAGACAGAACAGGCAATCGCCCTCGGCTCCTAAACTTGGCACTGCCTGTTACTACCGCAACACTGGCATTTTTAGGGAGTCCTAGGATAGATGGATAAGTGCTACAGATCTATGTGAAAGAGAGACATTGAAAGATCCATGAGACAGAACAAAATATGAATTATAATTATAACATAACACAACTTATAAACAATTTAATTACAAATGTTTATCAAATAAAAAAAGAATATTCTGATCAAGTTTTGGGTGCATATACTACTGTTCAAAAGTTTGGAGTTGATAAGATTTGTTTTTGAAAGAAGTTGTCTTATGCTGTTCTGCATTTTTCTGATCAAAGTATTACTGTTTTACTGTGTTTGTGATGTATTGCTACAATTTAAAATAACTAAAGTTAAAGTTTTCCATTTGAATCTATTTTATCATTCTAATATGTTCATTTTGCGCTCAAGAAACAATTTTTATCATTATCAATGTTGAAAACAGTTGTGCTGCTTTATATTTTTCAGGATTCTTTGATGAATAGGAAGTTTGAAGAACAGCATTTATTTAAAATACAGTATTTTTTTTGTTGTTGTAATATTATAAATGTCTTCACTGTCAATGTTCATTTAATGCATTCTTGCTGAATAAAAGTATGAATTTCTTCAAAGAAAAACATCTTTTACCCCAAACTTTTGAAGGGTAGTATACGGGTGTTTGGTTGAAACTGTTTGTACTTAGAACATATTAATCATTGTGGTCAGTAGACAAAAAGAGTTAGGCTGATTATTGTGAAATGGTCCTAAACAGGAAGCATGAATACTAGATTGTCGAGTAATAGGAAGATGTCACCTCATAGTTCTTGTTGAGGTGGCTGATTTCCCAATATTCATTGGAGAGACCCATCCTGCTGAAGTCATTCGCCACACTGATGAATTCCCAACCCTGTCTCCTGTCCTCCTCGTTTTGGTGTGGATTACAGAGAAAGGCATACAGCTCCTCTTCTTTGACTGAAATTACACAAAAGCACAGTTAGAACCTGAGAGCAAACATGTGTGCAGTTGGGTCAGTCTGCAAAATATTACTACATTTTTCAGTATGAAATAAACATAACTGGAAGATTACTGGACTGGATACTAAATTTAAAAAAAAAAAAGTGTTGTTTGTCTAATTGGGCCAGTCATGTACTGTCACCATGTTCATTACTTATACCAGTGTTGTTAATGTTAACTAAAACAATAACAAATAACTTGACCTAATTGGAATAAAGTTGAAATTAAATAAAATATAAATATTAGACAAAAGCGTAAACTTAAAAACTTAAATAAAGGTCGCTTTGGATAAAAGCGTCTGCTAAATGACTAAATAAAAATAAAATAAAAATAAATAAATACAAATTATAAATATGCCCTTGGCAACTAACTGAAATAAAATGTTTAAGTTGAAGAGCACAAATTACTAAAAGTAAACATTAAATTAAAATATTGTTTCAACTATACTTGTGAGGACATTTGACTGGTCCTAACTAGTTAAAAGGCTTATAAATCAGCCAAAAGATGTTTTTAATTAAATCTAGTGTTCTGCACATGTTTCTGTGATGGGTAAGTTTAAGGGTAGTGGTTGGGTTAGGTGATAGAAAAAAAATCATTAACCTGATATAAAATCAAAGGAAGTCTATGCAATGTCCTCACTAAAGTAAGTTAGTGAAACAAACGTGTGTATGTGGTGTGCACCTGGTTGAGACAGGCGCAGAAGTGACTGAAAGACATCCTGACAATCTCTCTCTCTTTGGAACAGCAGATGAAGCAGCTGGAAGGTTTTACAGCGGATCAGGAGCGGACAACCGGATGCAGTTAATGGAAGCTTCTCTACCGACATGATGTGATGATGCAGCACCTTCAAACACATGCGATTGATACATCCACTGTTATCAGACATCTAGACATCTGTGTTTCTAAAAGATCCTACGGTAACACTTTATTGTTACACATGTTACATGTACTTATTATTGCAATAACAATAAATTATGCATAATTACATGCAAATATCCCTAATCCTAACCATAGTAAGTAGTTAATTAATATTACTCAGTACTTAAATGTATAATTACACTGTAACAAGGACATCTTAAAATAAAGTGTAACCGATCCTACAACAGATAAGTGGAAGACTATTACATATTCTGTTCCCACTGGCCTACATTACCCATGTTTCTGTGCGTGCGTTGTTATTAGTTTGTTCCACATAGATAAGGTGAGTAGCGGTCAAGTAGAGAGTGCCCAGAGCTGACTTCTTTTCAGGGTACGTGTTCAGTAGTTTCACATACTCCACCTGCAAAAAAAAAAAAAAAAACACAG
>NW_015635031.1:166263-172525 GCF_001515625.1 Sinocyclocheilus rhinocerous | reverse complement strand
AAATATCAAGTTTTCAAAAACAATAAGTTAAAGTTAAACAAAAAAAAAAAAAAAAAAAAAAACAGTAAAAAAAAAAAAAAGCATTAGTGCAGAATTATTGACTCAACTATCTGCAAATAATAAACAACGCTCTAGCCAGCGACCGCGAGGGTTAATGACACAATCAAGTCCGCGGGTTTGGATGTGCCCCTCAGGGAGCAGAACCCATCATCCAGCCCGCGTTTAACACAATGGAGAGGAAATCCTACAGAACCTCTTAAGACTACTGTCAGCACATCCTGTTCCTCCATCTCTTGTCATTTTGGTTACTTAGTAACAAGCAATGAAACAACACTATTATAACACAAGATGCCACTTCAGCACTAAGTAACATTTTCTCTCGAGTCAAAGTCTAATGTATCCTGCTCGTTTATACTTGATAAACTACATGAGAACTAATCTTTTCAGTAAATGATGATTAGAACGATCCCTTCAGGGCTTTAGCACAGCAAATGCAAGTTAGTATTCTCTAATGTCTCTATAAAGTCAACAGGTTAATGTTTTTCAGCAACACAAGAAACTCAAGGTAAGCCACAGTAGGCTCTTTTTGGATTCAAACCCATAATTCTCTATGAACGGGCAGAGCAGATCGGAGCAGAGGTGTCAGCTGCTAATATAGAGACTTCCTGTAGTATTGCTGATTCAACATCCTTTGAGCTGACCCCTCCATGCCCCCCCAAAAACATCCAGAAAGGCCAAACACTGCAGCATTCATCCTTTTATACTTTTTATGACGATCATATGACCATATAATATTATGTAACAAAAGTGCCCATGCAAAACTGCGCATTTTGAAGGTCCCTCTCTGTGTAGTTAAGGTCTTGGGAGGCTCTTCTAATAAGATGATGTTAATCAAGTGTGTTAAATAAGATGATGGGATACTGCATGACCAGGACTGAGAATATAATGTGTTACAGCCCTTGTCATACTTTAGGCCAGGGCTTTTCAAATTTTCAAACTTTTCGAACAAAAAAAAAGTTAAATTCTATAAATAATTTAAAAAAGAAAGATTAAAAAACACATAAATAAAAATGATGTTCAAGGAAAGAAAGTAAATAGTGAATTAAAGGCAATAAAATAAGTCAATCAATACAGTACTATAACAGTACAGTACTAAAATGAGTAAAAAGCAACATAATAATGTAACGTTATAGAAAATATATATTTTCAAAATTCTATTTTAGATATATTTACAATATTATGTTTTTCACTGTAAATTGGGTCTTTATACAAGAAACTATATATACCTTTAATATTTTAGGATGGGATCCCTTGCATGTGGCATCTAAAAAGATAAATACTTGTATATGATTTTCCCTCCCTTTTGCCTGCAGGTTCACCTAAGCAGTTACATCTGAATTTTGGATGAAATACTCCTTTACATACAGTAATGAAGTGAAGTGAGGACTGAAAACTCCTTCAAGTTCATTCACATGTTAGGCTACATGTTACATTTAGTAACCAACATTAAAAAGAATTGAATGGATTTAACAGCGGATTAAGTAAAACCTAACAACTCGGAATCGTGTTAACAACCCCCATTTAAACGCTTCCTTTCGAGAGTTTAGACTAGAGTACTGAATCTGACATAAAAACACGAGATCTGCCAACTTTACACGAGCACACCTGTTGATTCAGACTTACCTTTGGCGTTATAATGTGTTCCATATTTTCAGTGGTTTATCATCCAAATGTCCACGTTAAACTTTCGATGTTTAGCAGTTATCATGTTTGTTTCAGGAACTCGTGTTATGTTGCTGCGCTCCCCCTGACCTGAGGACTACAATCATGTTTGTCAGCTGACGGGAGCAAATATCGCGATAACTCGAAGCGCGACGTGTTTTCAGACGCCTATTTGTTGTATGGGTTTTCAGCAGCTCATTCCTGAAGGATGCTGTAATCATTTAAACCACTGCAGTCCGTCTGTCAACAAAACATATCAATTTAAAATAAATAATGCCAATTATTTTAGTAACACAATGTTAAAGGTAAAAATCAGTCTAAAAATTTACCTCATCTCCCCGAGATTTAAGATATAACTAGCCTGTGCATAAAGGCAGAAATTAAAGCAAAAAAAAAAAGATTAAAATAAATAATGCAATTTAATTAAAATAAGTTAGGTTAAAATAAATAAATAATACATTTGATTGAAATAAATACATTTAAATAAATAAATAAAATGATTAAAATAAAAAAATGTTATTTAATAAAAAATCTAAAAGTACAGTAAGTGAGTAGAAAAAAACACAATGATGTAACATAATAGAAACTAAATATTTTCCAAATAATATTTTACACACATTTTTTATATAATGTTTTATTAAAATAATAAGGATAATCATATTTGGGGGTCTGTGGCATCTAAAAGATTGAAAATCCCTGATCTAGACAAGCCTAAACATATCTGGAAACCTCATTAGGCCTTACCTACACCCAGACACATGCAGCACAGGGGGGTTGCTCCTGCAGGGTGGCCCAACCAGATTTGCCTAATTGCTGGGGAGGACCCCCATCGCTTGACCCATTGTCACCATAACGACCTCCCGACCCTTAGGCTCAGTTATCTGATAACAGCACACTAATGAAGAACATTAACATACAGCTCACTCGGCTTAAGCCAAATTCCCTCTCGAATACCTGCCAATGTCCCGTAAACACAAAAGCACAAAATACACATACTATAGAATCTGAGATGACAGCAATTGTTGACTGCAATTAAGAGCAGAGGTGAGTTTTACTCGAATCAAGGCAGAGTTTACTCAAGAAATACAGTTGTTACCGCATCTGAATATGCATACAAAAAAAATTGAAAGGTTGTGAAGTAAGTACTTATTTAAAATAAGTACCTAAGTATGCTATATTGAATGCAAGCCAGGAGTTTGTTTTTGAAGCATCAGATGCTGGAGAAGCTAATGTGTTTTTAGGAATCTCAACTCAGAGAAGAGAATCAGATAAACAACACGCCCTTTGGGATAAGGCTAAAATCTGCAGATGGATCTTTACACACAGATCTGAATGCTGTCTAACACTGAACTCAGCTCCATCTGAGCGCTATCATTTCATGTATCTCATTCCTGCACTCTCAATGTGAGCATGACCAGGTTTGGGCATGTCAACAGGGTTCAGCTAGAAAGGACAGATATGTTTGTCTGATTTTGACTAGCAGGTACAAAAGTACCTGTACTAGTATGGTAATGGTATCATAAATGTCATGAAAAATATCATAAATACGTTTAGAAACTATAAAAACAAGCATACAGAATATTAGTTACTTAGAATCTTATGCTCATAAAGGTACATTTATTTGATCCAAATTTTTATTTTATTTCTTTGATGGCGAAGCTGAATTTTCAGCAGCCATTACTTGAAAATATGAAGCTGTTTTCAGAAATGTTTCTTAAGCACCAAATTTTACTTGAAGGAAATATATTGAATACAACCTGAAAAACTAGTTCCAATTTCCTGTTTATTCCACTCTCAGTCTCTCTTTCGGTTCCTCTCACTTTCTCTCCTTCCAACTGTCTCTTTTTCTCTTGTTTCTATCGTCTCCCTTTCCAGTTTCTGTAATCCTACCACCAAATGGTGTCACATTACCAGTTATTTTGTTTTCAGAAATACATTTGCCATCTGGAGCTTGCACACATGCAGGCCCTACATGCGCGCATGCACACACACACATGCGTTACTCCTGGTCTCAGTCTCTGAGATGTATGCGATTCTTAAGCACCTAGTTAAAGTTAATGACTCAGTCATATTCAATAAGCCGAGCCTGTCACACCCACAGGAGACAGGCTTTGTTGACCTGATGCTAATGTGTTAGTTCTCAGACAATGGCAATTTACTGTCTTTTGTGTGAGGACTAATCTCTGTTAATAGCTTGACACAATCAGGTCTGCCCAGCTGCAACAGAGATTTATGTGAGTGACGATGTGTGTTGTTTTTGGGATACAGTCAAAGATGTAAAATCTGAATGGAGGTAGAATCTGTTTCAATGAACGCAGTAGGGCATATGATGGATGTTACAGGGAATAACCTGCATGCATTTGAATACATACATTTGATTACAGCACTAAAAATATTAAATATGTTCCTCTATAGTGGAAATATTGTCGTTTTGGAGGTCTAGAGTTTGATGTTTTCACATGAGTGGTGAAGGTATAAAAACAGGTTGTGGACAGCAGATAAAAACATTGAAATAAATGGAAATAATAAAATGCAATGAACATAAGAGAAGCAAAATGAATAAATATGACCCAGACTATATTAAATTAAAGTTCACTTACAGTAAGAATAAACACATTTTGTTTTATGGCTGTCAAAACCATAACATCATCCAAATTCGAGGAAAGATTTATTTATTATTATTTCCTATTCTGCCTATGTCATGGTAATAATGATGCATAATGTTGCAGTTAAAAAAGAATACACTTCGATGTTCGAGTTTCATGCAATTTTATATATACTTTCATACAGTAAGCAATTCTGGTACTGTTTCTTCACTTCTTGGGTGTCTCTGAATCAGGATTCTGATGCAAGACTATAGAACCACAGCATGATGAGTTTAACGAGTGTGTGTGTTTAGATGTGCATTGATAGTGAATTGACCTCCCTGTCTCAGATAAAGTAAACAGAGACAGACAAGCACAGTCTGTAACCTCTAACCCCACATACACTCACATACTAAAGGCTCCATCCATCTCCAGACGTGAATAGGCATGCTATTTGTATATCTGAGTTATTTATCTGATATCATTATGAATATTTAGGTTTGTCTAAAGTAGTTTTTTTCTTCTTCTTTATTTAAAAATGTAGACTGATGGCATTCAAATATTTTGTTGTGAAGTCCTCAGTTAGGCTGATGATACATGGGGCAACTTTTTGAGCAATGTTACTGGGCAACAGGCAACCAGGTGAGGCACAGGGCCCATGAGTCATGACCGATCTAAAGTATCCAGATAGAAATTTGTTACCAATTCTCAGTGGGCAAGTGCCCAAGCAACACTGCTCAAAAAAAAGTTGCCCGGCAAAATTGCTCAAAATGGTGCCCCGTGTATCATCAGCCTTACTCTCACTTTAAAAAATTTTTGATTTGTGACCCAGGGAGCTGATGTAATTTAGAGTGAGTTCATCACCGCTTGTCATATCTTGTATACAGTAATTAGCAGCGCAAACATACAAATAAACAACTCTGCCAATCACTAAACCTTGCCTAACTTTAAATGCAGATGAGCGATAACGAGGGGCTGATGGGAGGAGGGGCTACTAATGTGTGTGTGTGTGTGTGTGTGTGTGTTTGGAGGGGGATGTGGGTCCAGCAAACACATAAATGACGCCTGCACACAGTGACTCCGGATCAGATGCGACTGGCTTGCTGGATCTTCGAAGCAACTTCACATTTAAACCGCGTTCTGCCGCGCAAAGGATTTAAACAGACGCAACCATGACTTCATCTGTATCATGTGCGCTTTTTCTATTAGTATCAGTCGTTCTACCGGTGTCTTTTGCGTTATCGGGGGAATATTGTCACGGTTGGACGGACTCCTTCAACTCTTGGCACCGGGGATTCCAGTGTCCGGAGCGCTTTGACAGCGAGGACGCGCGCTACTGCTGCGGTACGTGCGCGCTCAGGTACTGCTGTACGTACGCGGAGGCGCGCCTCGATCAGAGCACCTGCGACACCGGCTCCGAGCCTGAGAACACGGGGGACACGAGAAAGATGACAGAAAGTGGTGAGTCTTTATAACAACTTCTGTGATTTTTTTTTTTTTTTTCGTTTTGTACAAAAGGTGTAGGATTTACTTTGAAACAGTCCTCACTCAGAAATTGCTTCACTCAAAAAATGGACCACAAAACCAGTCATAAGGGTCAATTTGTTGAAATTGAGATTTATACATCATCTGAAAGCTGAATAAATAAGCTTGCCGTTGATGTATGGTTTGTTAGGATAGCACAATATTTGGCCGAGATACAACTATTTGAAAATCTGGAATCTCGTCCGTCCGTCCGTCTGTCTGTCTATCTATCCATCCATCCATCTATCATTTTCTGTTTTTTTATTCAGTTTATAACAACTTTTGTTATTTTTTTTTTTTTTTTTTTCGTTTTGTACAAAAGGTGTAGGATTTACTTTGAAACAGTCCTCACTCAGAAATTGCTTCACTCAAAAAATGGACCACAAAACCAGTCATAAGGGTCAATTTGTTGAAATTGAGATTTATACATC
>NW_015635031.1:162990-165324 GCF_001515625.1 Sinocyclocheilus rhinocerous | reverse complement strand
GAGGGAGGGTGCAAAAAAATCTAAATATTGAGAAAATAGGCTTTAAAGTTGTCCAAATGAAGTTCTTAGCAATGCATATTACTAATCAAAAATTAAGTTTTGATATATTTACGGTAGGAAATTTACAAAATATCTTCATTAATTACTTAATATCCTAATGAATTTTGGCATGAAAAAATCGATGATTTTGACCCATTTTTGGCTATTGCTACAAATATACCTGTGCTAGGCTATGACTGGTTTTGTGGTCCAGGGTCACTAATAGTTACAAAGAAACGGCAAGTAACACATTGAATGAAACGGGAAATTTTAAATGAGAAAGACTGAAATAGCATTTTCTTGTAAAACGTAGTCCAATATTTGTTTTATTCACAACTTCGAAAAATCCGTTTTACAGTGTAGTGCATGAGTCATTTAAGGAAATTAACGTATTGTTGTAATTTATTTATGTTAAATTTGAGTAATTGTATGGAACAAATTCATTGGCCGCTGCTGGCTAACTTGATGCATGTGTGCTCTTCAAATTCGACTTTAACAGCTATATACGGTAATTATTTGAATGACGTGGTATCAATAGAAACTTTAAAAGATTACATTTTAGTAATAACAAAATATATTTTCCCTGGACTTAATTTTGGGCCATTTTTACCTTGTTATTTTTTTTTTCTGAGCATATTCAAGATTCAAGATTCAAAAAACGTTATTATCTACAACCAAACCACAATTAATCCACAACAACACCTCTAAAATAAATAATAACAAACCTAAGATACAAGACCCTGGTAAAACTGCTTGGCCTTATTTAGTCTGTGCAGGGTACCCAATAATTTTAGATGCCCGCATGATTACTCTTGGTAATATTAAAATACTTAGGCCTAGATCATTTTGAATTATAACATTTTAAATGAATTCATTGTGTGTGTGGGCATTTTTGTAACTTTCAGAGGAATTTTTCATCAACCCCTGATATGCATATTTGTATAACCCTCATGTTTAATTCTGTCTCTTCTCTCTCCCTCCCCAGTTCCAACCTATTTGCCCTTTGTGATTGTGGTGAGCGCGTTCCTGTCGTTCGTTCTGGTTGGCACGGTTGTATCTATCTGCTGCTGTCAGTGTGTGAAACCCAAAGCGAGCGACCGGCCAGCGGGGCCATCCGCTGCTCAGACCAGCCTTTTGGAGTCTGGAGGGCCCTCTGTGGATAGCTCTACCCCATCCCGCACCTCCACTTCAGGCTCGTCCATGACAAACGCTCGCCCTCCACCATCCGAGCTCAGCGTGAACCTCTACGGTCCGATGGGAAACGCATTCCCACCCTCTCAGTCCCAGCAGTATGTTCCTCCACTCCCACAGGGGGCGCCACAGTTCTACCAGCCCTACATGAATTACGCTCTCCCCACAGAACGCCACATGCTGATGGCCCCTGCGTTCCTGGATGCCCGTCCTGCGTTTGGGCAGATGCACGGGCAGCCTTTTCCTCAGGCCCCCATGCACACGGAGCCCATTTATCCTCCTGTCACTATCTGATAATGCTTATAAAACTACGAACGGACTATAAAACTGTGTGGGACTACACAAGGAGTAGGAATGTTTCAGGGATACTTTCTTTTTGCTACCTTGGGTAGCCTCCACAAACATGTTCTGTATCCACATACACAATTACGACTGATATAATGTCGGTCATGGTTGGTACCTTTTTATAATGTCTTAATACTTCTCATAGGAGTGTGTTTGCATGAACACTTGATTGTTGCTCAGCAGTCACTGATTATATTGTTATTTATAACAGATTAGAGAATAAATGTATTTTCATAGGCAATTTGTTTGACTCTCCTCATTCTTATACAAAAAATATGAATATTTCATTCATATTTAAGACACGTTTATGAAACTACACTACACTCTTCAAAATAAAGCACCCAAAAGGGGGTTTTCACAACAATGCCATAGAATTTTGGGTTCACAGATGAACATTTCGGTGAATAGTTCTTTAAAGAACCACTTCTTCTTACTGCAAAGAATATTTTAACAATCTAAAGAACCTTTTCGACTGCAAAGAATGTGCATTGGATGTGAATGAAACCATCAATGCCAATAAAGAACCTTTATTTTTAAGAATGTAGGACTCATGAAAAACTCAGCAGCATGTGTTTAATTAGCTGGAACTAGTATAATTTACTGAAATTAAAGGGTTAGTTCACCCAACAATGAAAATTAGCCCATGAATTACTCACCCTCAAGTCATCCTAGGTGTATATGACTTTCTTCTTTCAGACGAATCCAGTCGGAGATATGTTAAAAATGGTCTTTGATTTTTCAAGCTGTTTAATGCCACTC
>NW_015635031.1:142545-162417 GCF_001515625.1 Sinocyclocheilus rhinocerous | reverse complement strand
TAGGTGTATATGATTTTCTTCTTTCAGACGAATCCAGTCGGAGCTATATTATAAATTGTCTTTGATCTTTCAAGCTGTTTAATGCCACTCAGTGGGTGTTGCATGCATCAGTCCAAAAGTTGTTAAATAAAAAGCGCCCATCCATAAAACAAAAGTGTCTCACACGGCTCCGGGGGGTGAACAAAGGCCTTCTGTAGCGAATCAATGCATTTTTGTAAGAAAAATATCCATATTCAAAACATAATAATCACTTTAATGTAGCTTGCGCTCACTGCTGTAAACGGAAGCAGTTCCGGGGCAATGACGTATGAGGTCAGTGCTGCGCATGCGCCGCTCAGAAGTGACACACGCGGAAGCGCAGGGGAGAGATCAAAACAAAACAACGGTCATTAATTAGAAGTACAAAACGAGGATTTGTAAAGAAGAATGTCAGAGGATTTCGATATAAGCCAAGAGGAGACTGGTTTTCCTTTGCTAAAGTAAGGAAACTTTGCTTCCTTTGCTCCTGTTAACAAACGTTGGTTTTCACGAGACTCGCCGGCGCATGCGCAGCACTGACCTCATACGTCATTCCCCCGGAACTGCTTCCGTTTACAGCAGTGAGCGCAAGCTACATTAAAGCGATTATTACGTTTTGAATATGGATATTTTTCTTACAAAAATGCATTGATTCGCTACAGAAGGCCTTTGTTCACCCCCCGGAGCCGTGGGAGACACTTTTTTTTATGGATGGGCGCATTTTATTTAACTGCTTTTGGACTGATGCATGCAACACCCGCTGAGTGCCATGAAACAGCTTGAAAGATCAAAGACAATTTTTAATATAACTCCGACTGGATTCGTCTGAAAGAAGAAAGTCATATACACCTAGGATGACTTGAGGGTGAGTAATTTATGGGCTAATTTTCATTTTTGGGTGAACTAACTCTTTAAGTGGCTTCATTTTTCTTAAACTGAAGTTCTAGATCTTCTAGCCATCTGAACAGTAAGTGTCTCTTTGTCCTGCAAAGAGCTTTGGGATTTCCTTTACGGTACTTTGTGATTGTAAAGCTCTCCAGCCGTTACAGCTGCTTGTGTGTGTGGCTGAGTGGGTTTTGTGTGTTTGTGTGTGGAAACGGCAGGAGGGCAGAGGACAAAAGACGCAGATCTCCTCACGCCCCTGAGAGTGGGATTAGTGCAGGTAAGGAGGGGTGTGTGAGTGAGATTAGGCTCTGGATGGCCCAGCGTGAGATTAAGCAGATGCGTATGAGTTCATTAACGAGCTGCAGACGAGTCTACTGTGTTTCAGCCCAAATCCTGTTATGATGAAAAACGTGTAATGTGAAGCTAAAGACACGTGAATAAATACAGCCATGCAGCCAAATAAATCTGCTCAGGTACAACTGTAAATAAAAAAATCTGCTTTTCTTCACTCACACACAGTTTTTTTTTTTACTTGAAATGCTAAAAAGAGAAAAGTAAAACACACAAAGCTCCTGAGATATATACTGTTTTAGTTTCAACAGTTCAACTGATCAAAATAAATTCTTAATGTAAATATAATATGTGACCCTGGACCACACAATCAGTCATAAGTAGCATGGGTATATTTGTAGCAATAGCCAAAATACACTGTATGGGTCAAAATTATCGCTTTTTCTTTAATGCCAAAAATCATTAGGATATTAAGTAAAGATCATGTTCCATGAAGATATTTTGTAAATTTCCAACCGTAAATATATTAAAACTTAATTTTTGATTATGAATGCTAAGAACTTAATTTGGACAACTTTAAAGGCAATTTTCTCAATATTTAGATTTTTATTTAGACAATTTTTTAAATTGACCCTTATGACTGGTTTTGTGGTCCAGCCCTGTTGAAAAAACCAGCATATGCTGGTTACGACTGGCTCAATTCATTTAAGTTTAGAAACCAGAAGTTATGAGTAATTTGAACTTATCTGAGTTCACTATACAAAGAATATTTCCTAATATACAATCAAATATGCACAATTCAAATATTTTGTGTATTGATTAGGTCCCTCATATTCTGATGCATTAACTCAACCCTCATATAGTTTTAGGGCACATGCTAATATGTCAAGTCAGCTAGCTATAACGTGCATAGGCCTATGTTAATGTTCCAGGAAAAAAAAAAAAAGTTGCATCAACAATCAACAACAATGGCGGCATCAACAAATGTAAATAGTCGATTTCACCACAATGGTAACCCCCCAAAAAGTCAGACATAACAGAAGCACTTTTAAATCCTATCATAAAAGATCATTAAACACTAACAGATCTCCCCACAAATACATGCCAAAACACATAAAATAACATTTGATTTCAACATCTACTCTACTTACAGAGACTGCAGCAAAGCATGCTGGGAACTAGAAATCAGCTCATTTGAGCTTCACTTTCAGTAATGCTTGAGTGAAATTAATTATTTTAATAAATTTCAGTACGTTTTTTTTTTTTATAAGAGTAAAGACTCTGATTCTGTATGATTTTCAATAAAAAGTTATCGTTATTTTACTTTTTTTTTGCATATTTATTATAATTATTTCAATAAAACTAAAATTTAAGTCAGCCAGTGAGCCCCTTAAGTTTCCTGAGGCCTTGCTCAATGGTTGAGAACCAATGTTATGGTATAAAGTAGAAAGTGCTTTTGTGTGTGTGTTTTTAAATTTCAACTTAAGTGTTGTAGAAAAACGTGCCACAAATGCTATCAATGGAGTGTAATTTGTATCGTCACCTTTAACACTTTCCCGGAGTGTAAATATCGCCCCCCTCAGGATCAAGAGTGCAGAGTGCAAAAAGAATGCAGAACCTCTTGCTGGTAAAGAGATTATCCAAAAAAAAAAAGAATGATTATTGCATTGTTAGGGGTCATGGGTGAAAGGTCAAATTCCAGATACATATCAAGCCAATCCCAGACAGAGTGACAAAGAGAAAGCGAATCAATCAGATGACATAACCAACCGAAAGGAATTGTATTATTCTACAATTTCATTTAAGGACCAGCATAGACCAGCAAAAGGACCAGCATAAACCAGCAAAGGACCAGTTTAAACCAGCAAAGGACCAGCTTAAACCAGCATCAAAACATACCTAACCAGCATATGCTGGTTTTTTCAACAGGGAGGGTCACATATGTAGCCTAATATACTGTAAAACTCATTTAAATTAAGGAAACCGACTGGCTCAATTCATTTAAGTTTAGAAACCAGAAGTTATGAGTAATTTGAACTTATCTGAGTTCACTATACAAAGAATATTTCCTAATATACAATCAAATATGCACAATTCAAATATTTTGTGTATTGATTAGGTCCCTCATATTCTGATGCATTAACTCAACCCTCATATAGTTTTAGGGCACATGCTAATATGTCAAGTCAGCTAGCTATAACGTGCATAGGCCTATGTTAATGTTCCAGGAAAAAAAAAAAAAAGTTGCATCAACAATCAACAACAATGGCGAGCATATGCTGGTTAGGTATGTTTTGACGCTGGGATGCTGGTTTAAGCTGGTCCTTTGCTGGTTTATGCTGGTCCTTTGCTGGTTTAAACTGGTCCTTTTGCTGGTTTATGCTGGTCATGTGCTAGCAAAGGTTCAACAAATGTAAATAGTCGATTTCACCACAATGGTAACCCCCCAAAAAGTCAGACATAACAGAAGCACTTTTAAATCCTATCATAAAAGATCATTAAACACTAACAGATCTCCCCACAAATACATGCCAAAACACATAAAATAACATTTGATTTCAACATCTACTCTACTTACAGAGACTGCAGAAAAGCATGCTGGGAACTAGAATTCAGCTCATTTGAGCTTCACTTTCAGTAATGCTTGAGTGAAATTAATTATTTTAATAAATTTCAGTACGTTTTTTTTTTTTATAAGAGTAAAGACTCTGATTCTGTATGATTTTCAATAAAAAGTTATCGTTATTTTACTTTTTTTTTGCATATTTATTATAATTATTTCAATAAAACTAAAATTTAAGTCAGCCAGTGAGCCCCTTAAGTTTCCTGAGGCCTTGCTCAATGGTTGAGAACCAATGTTATGGTATAAAGTAGAAAGTGCTTTTGTGTGTGTGTTTTTAAATTTCAACTTAAGTGTTGTAGAAAACGTGCCACAAATGCTATCAATGGAGTGTAATTTGTATCGTCACCTTTAACACTTTCCCGGAGTGTAAATATCGCCCCCCTCAGGATCAAGAGTGCAGAGTGCAAAAAGAATGCAGAACCTCTTGCTGGTAAAGAGATTATCCAAAAAAAAAAAGAATGATTATTGCATTGTTAGGGGTCATGGGTGAAAGGTCAAATTCCAGATACATATCAAGCCAATCCCAGACAGAGTGACAAAGAGAAAGCGAATCAATCAGATGACATAACCAACCGAAAGGAATTGTATTATTCTACAATTTCATTTTGACAAAAGTTACACAAGTTTACAGGTTTACACCTTATTAGTTCACAGGTTTTAATTATTAAAAAAACTGACTCTCGGAAAAGATGAGACATAAACACAATGATTCAATACTGAAGATTCTAACAAGCTCTTAATGCCCCTTGGGTCAAATTCCAAAACACAAATAACAGCTCCTTCGCTCAAATTGAATGATAGTTCTAGAAGACACTCAAGGTTTAGAATTCTCCTTCAACTTGTGTTCCCTAATTACTCTACTACTAAAGGGCTGTTCACACATGCTTTTGCATTTAGTCTGCGTTAATTGTTGGTCTCTGTATCTAGAGTATTTGTTTCAATGGCCGTCTTTTCAGCGTCTCCTGCCATTAGTGCCACGTTTTTAAAAAGGCACTTCAAGTTAAAAACTCGTTCTTATCCATTTCAATGCTCTCCATCTCCATCTTGTGTGAACGGCCCTCAAGACATTCTAGAACACTGACATGGTCTGGGACAGTCCATGGTTACATAATACAAGAGAAACATTGTTATCATGATGGAAAAACATTAAAAGACATAGGCAAAATCATACCATTATTAATTAATTCAAATGATTAAAGATCAGTTGAAGCGTTAACTGAATACCGTACAAACGGCTCTATTGACTAAAGCCACTTTGGAGAATTTAGTTTGAACTAATGCACTAGAATTAAACCCCACACAGAATAGTACACTTCAATATTTCTAAACCAGCATCCATTTCCACTACGGACTAAATACAGACACAGTACAAACACAATATCAAGGATTCTCCAACACTTATATAAAAATGAAAGGAAAAACTGAGACTTCATGTCCACTGAAACAGGAAGACAGGTTAACTACAGGATCACTATAAGAGGTCAGGTTATCAGACTGCAGATGGTCCATTCCTTCAGGACTGCTGCGGGTGTATAGATGTGTGTGATCAGTGTGTGTATGTGTGGAAATGTGCATGCATGAGAGCGTGAGTAAATAGTTTTCCGTTGGGGTTATGTGTGTTAGTCAGGCTTTCTCTGAGGTTGTTAGTAGCTGTGCATGTCACTCGTCGGGTTTTCTCTTGGGTTTTTTAGGGTTGCGTGAGCGACTTTTGGCTTTGCAGAGAGGACAGATCGGTGCGTTCCGATGGATTTGCTGGTGGCAGGACAGACAAGCCTGGAAACAGACAACAAATGAAATCAATATACCGCCTCCTTTACTTTATACATACTGTTTCAGAGATCTGATCACAAAATGCATTAAACCCTGTGTGTGCAAATCTATATTTACAACCAGACAATCATGTGTATGTCTGTATACATATCTAGGTATGTCGTATACATACTGTATACGTTTAGAAATGTAGCAGAGTCTAGCGTCTTTCCACAGTGAGCAGGTACAAAAGTTTGAGGTCAGTAACATTTTGATATTTTATTCAGCTAAGACGCATTCAATTGATTAAAAGTGACAGTAAAGACATTTAGAATGTTACCAAAGATTTCTATTTCAAATATAATCTGTCCTTTTCTATTTGTCAAAAAATCCTGACAAAAATGTATCACAATATTAATGTTTATTGAACAGCAAATAAGCATATTAGAAAGATTTCTGAAGGATCATGTGACACAAGTGAAAATTACGCTTTGCCACCCCAGGAATAAATTAAATTGTAAAATATTTTTTATTGTAATAGTATTTCACCATTTTACTGTTTTACTGTAATTTTTATCAAATAAATGCAGCCTTGGTGAGACTTCTTTCGAAAGCATTTTAAAAAATCCTACTGACCACAAACTTTTGAATGGTAATGTACATGTAAACCAGTTTTAATTAGAAACAAAATAGCATGGTAGCAGTTCAATCCCCAGCTCATTGAGTATAGTTTAAAAAGTGACTCGGATGTTAATTCAGTTCCGGTGGATTTCAATGAAGGCATCTTTAGACTGAATGAAACTGATGACAGTCTGTTACACAAATTAAAAAGAACCAGTTCCTTCCATTCTTTCGTGAATCAGACTACAGTGGAACAACAAAGACAATGCGACAGAAAGTTGTGTTACTTGCTTTATTCTCAGTTCATTTTGTGATACCTGGACCATCTGCCTCATAACCTTCAGTTCAGAATGCAAGCTCACAACTAAGGTAAAATATGTGTAGACACTGTCAAATAAGCTAAATATATTTCTCCACATTATTGCTGATGCGTGTGTACACAGATACTGCTGCAGTAACGTAAAAGTCTATTCACCTTCATAGGTGGCGGCTGCTGGCGGAACGTCGCTGTCTGTCTGACATCCTGTTTCCGTGCAGCTTGAAGCTGCTGGGCTGCAGCCGCCGCTGCCGCTAAGGATTCTGGGATAGGAGGCTCCTGAGGTTCTGTCTGCCACTCAGCCTTTTGCTTTTCAAAGTAGCTGAAAGGAGATGAAGGGCACACAAACAAAAAGTAAGCAATTTAGCCTTCCCATACACAATTACACTCTCTCTGTCTCGCAAATTCACTGAATCAGCTTTAAGAATTACTCTCTTGCAAACACACACTCCTACACTGCAGTGACTCATTTTGAGGAGTTCCCCCAGTCAACGTGAGCGACTTTTGGCTTTGCAGAGAGGACAGATCGGTGCGTTCCGATGGATTTGCTGGTGGCAGGACAGACAAGCCTGGAAACAGACAACAAATGAAATCAATATACCGCCTCCTTTACTTTATACATACTGTTTCAGAGATCTGATCACAAAATGCATTAAACCCTGTGTGTGCAAATCTATATTTACAACCAGACAATCATGTGTATGTCTGTATACATATCTAGGTATGTCGTATACATACTGTATACGTTTAGAAATGTAGCAGAGTCTAGCGTCTTTCCACAGTGAGCAGGTACAAAAGTTTGAGGTCAGTAACATTTTGATATTTTATTCAGCTAAGACGCATTCAATTGATTAAAAGTGACAGTAAAGACATTTAGAATGTTACCAAAGATTTCTATTTCAAATATAATCTGTCCTTTTCTATTTGTCAAAAAATCCTGACAAAAATGTATCACAATATTAATGTTTATTGAACACCAAATAAGCATATTAGAAAGATTTCTGAAGGATCATGTGACACAAGTGAAAATTACGCTTTGCCACCCCAGGAATAAATTAAATTGTAAAATATTTTTTATTGTAATAGTATTTCACCATTTTACTGTTTTACTGTAATTTTTATCAAATAAATGCAGCCTTGGTGAGACTTCTTTCGAAAGCATTTTAAAAAATCCTACTGACCACAAACTTTTGAATGGTAATGTACATGTAAACCAGTTTTAATTAGAAACAAAATAGCATGGTAGCAGTTCAATCCCCAGCTCATTGAGTATAGTTTAAAAAGTGACTCGGATGTTAATTCAGTTCCGGTGGATTTCAATGAAGGCATCTTTAGACTGAATGAAACTGATGACAGTCTGTTACACAAATTAAAAAGAACCAGTTCCTTCCATTCTTTCGTGAATCAGACTACAGTGGAACAACAAAGACAATGCGACAGAAAGTTGTGTTACTTGCTTTATTCTCAGTTCATTTTGTGATACCTGGACCATCTGCCTCATAACCTTCAGTTCAGAATGCAAGCTCACAACTAAGGTAAAATATGTGTAGACACTGTCAAATAAGCTAAATATATTTCTCCACATTATTGCTGATGCGTGTGTACACAGATACTGCTGCAGTAACGTAAAAGTCTATTCACCTTCATAGGTGGCGGCTGCTGGCGGAACGTCGCTGTCTGTCTGACATCCTGTTTCCGTGCAGCTTGAAGCTGCTGGGCTGCAGCCGCCGCTGCCGCTAAGGATTCTGGGATAGGAGGCTCCTGAGGTTCTGTCTGCCACTCAGCCTTTTGCTTTTCAAAGTAGCTGAAAGGAGATGAAGGGCACACAAACAAAAAGTAAGCAATTTAGCCTTCCCATACACAATTACACTCTCTCTGTCTCGCAAATTCACTGAATCAGCTTTAAGAATTACTCTCTTGCAAACACACACTCCTACACTGCAGTGACTCATTTTGAGGAGTTCCCCCAGTCAAACACACACACACACACACACACACACACACACACTCAGGAACAGTGTTACTAACTCCAATGAGAGCTTCTCCTCTTCCTGGCTGAGGTCGGGAAGTCTCTGTAAGCCGAGGGTCATTCTCAGGGCATCCACGTGTTCTTTCAGTGGCTTGTATTCATCGTGGAGACGTCTGGTTGCCTCCAGCAGCTTGTTCAAGTCACTTTCAGACTGTTTGATAGTGTTTTCCATCTGGGAGAAGAAATACAGCCACTCCATAAATCACAATGGTGTGAACCTAATGGTTAGACATCTGACCCAACACAGAGGTTACTGGACCAGATCCTTGACATCACAGAAAAAAAAGTGCTAGTAGAGCTTATAAAACCTATATACTACCATTTAACCATTTTCCATTTTTGAAAGAAGCTATTTGAGCACATAGTAATATTGTATTACTGAAAATACGGTAAAAACAGTAGTATTGTGAAATATTATTACAATTTAAAATAACTGTTTTCTATTTTAATATATTTCAAACTGTAATTTATTCATGTGATGGGAAAGATAAATGAATTTTACTCTAGCCTTCAGCGTCACATGATCTTTCAGAAATCATTCTGGAACATTTCTTATTATTGTCAATGTTAAAAACAGTTGAGCTGCTTAATATTTTTTTTTAGAACGTTTGATCATTTTAATGCAGCCTTGCTGAATAAAATGAAGTTATTTAAAAAAAATTCTTACTGAACCGAAACTTTTGAACGATACTTTATTACCTTTGAATATGTGCATTAACCCCTTAACTGTCCCCGTCCCACCTGTGGGACGCTTGGCACTCTTTTTTGTTGTTGTCCTTTTTCTCTATCAAATCTTTTAGTAATCATCATAAATCATATATCATTTGAAAGCTTAGAAGCCCAAGATTCATCCTGCGGAAACCATTTTGTAAATATAGTGCATTTTCTTTACGGTAAATTTAAACTACCATAACTTTTTGATACTTTAATATTTCTTTTGCGATAATCTGCTGATTTTCTTCTTTAAAAAGAGACCAAACTTATGTCTGTATTCCAAAGTGTTCATAAATTACAACAATTTAAGTGTGGATAGTGCACCTGCATGCCTATTTTAAAAAATGGGGGGTGAAAGTTAAGGGGTTTTAAGTCATAGTCCGTGTAAATGTGAAGAATATATTTTTACTTTATTGACTGCCCAATAAATATGATAAATAGTGCAGTGCAATGTGTAATGTTTTTTGCTTATTTACCACATTGATATCAGCATGTATGAGACGCAGCTCCTCTACATGAGCCATTTTCTCCTGCAGCAGAAGATCCATTTCCTGTTTGTACTCTCTCAGGTGCTTCTCCTCTGACTCCAGAGCTTCAAACTCACTCCTCAGTCGAGATTTGATCTTCTCCATCTGAATTGTCTTATTCCTGCAAAACCACACACAACACAGTAAACATCCAGCCAATGCATGACAGCATATGCCAATGCAATGCAAATGCAAAGACTTCTGATCTGGTGCATGTGGTTTTATATATAAATAACATTTCTGTCCCCCTCACTTCTGAAATGATGGCTACGCCCCTGTTTTAAACGAATAAGACATCTATTATGTGGTTTCAGAGATGCGATCACAAAACGCATTAGACCCCGTGTGTGCAAAGCTATATTTACAACAACCAGACAATCGTGTGCATGTCTGAGGTTTGTATAAATGATTAAGAACCGTTCCGCAGGAAATGAACCGTTTGCTCTGCAGTTTCGTGTCTAACCACAACAGGACGCTTTTCACACTCATCCTCGTCAAAAATAACGGTTAATGTAGAATTAGTGTGATATGTTTTCAGATTTAGTGCAAAGCTGTGTGTTTTTATAGTTTAAGCGGTTTGCTTTAGCACCATGACCGATACAAAGAGAAATGTCATGAATTTTTTCATGTAGACTATACATGCAATTCATGCATTGCTTATGAAATGAAATGATTACGGGGAAACACGCCGGGTTTTTGCAATATAGGTTGAACTGGCCAGATGTTGAAGACAGGCTAGCGTGTCTGCTTTTGGGATCAATCTCAGCTTTTCTTACCGTATTTCTTTGATGTTTTCTAGCTTGCACATTATCTCTTGTTCGTCCGCCATGGTGGACTATGAAATTGTGAGACTTCTGTGGGAATAAGAAAGGAGGTAAAGGTTGTAGCGGATATACCTCTCATAAGAAAGACAATGGAAATGCTAACCAGCTGTGGTCAACAGTCAGCAACACGGCGCTGACTACATTTCCCACAATCCTCGGCGAGGCTTAAAGGGAGAGTGTTCAATTAAAAATACCCAAGCGTTTGTCGGACGTTTATGAAATTTCTTATAGGAAATATTTGGGAAACTATTGAAAAATGTAGCCATCTAAAATACCACCTACATTTTAGTGACATCTGGTAGAGGCAAACTTCATATTTTTAAAAGTATGAAATAGAAACAGCCAGTAATGTGGTTTATTACGGCTTTATTAGAAAAGAAAGAAAAACATGTACAGTAAAACAGGAAACAACTACATTGCCAGTTGCTATCTGAACTTATTCACATGACAGCAGCAGTCTCACTTGTCTCAACAAGTATTTCAACATACATTTGATATACTGAATTCCATATTCATGTAGCCTACTGTGGTATTTACACGATACTCCATAGTACTTAACAGAATATAATATGTCCAAAACAGTGGTTATTTATTCATACATAAGTGCTTACGTTGATCAGAAATGTCTTTGTATACTCAAGCTGCACTTCAAGACATGATTGAACTTAATGAAGAACCATAGGGTGCATTTGAGGCTTTGGTTTCGATTGCTTGCAGTTAAACGCTCACTTCCCCTCTGTAATTTAGCCACCTCATTATCCAGTAAGTAAACTGATTTCGAGAAAGCAAATGATTCAGTTCGCGACTGAACCGTTCGGTCGATTCAGACTGAATCGCGAAGCGCGTTTGAGAGATTCATCGAAAAGAATCGACTCAAAAGAATGATTCATTCGCGAATCAGGCATCGCCGCTTCTGATTCAAAACAGACAGACAACAGAAAATACAAGGCACGAGGCTTGAAAGCTGTTACTGTCAGGGAAATGCATCGCTAAACAGACCTTCGTTACTGAAAAGCGACATGACCCTCGACGCTACCAGAGAGCTACCAAGAATTATAGTTGAACTAACAGTTTAACCAGTCGAGGCATTGTTCAAAGGTTGATACTTCGTTGCAAAGGATGCCAGGATAATAACAACAACTGCTGAATACTGTATCAACCTTCTGAACAGTAAAGTTGGGAGTGTGGCGGTCATATCGCACAGCGCATCCAGCGCTCTCGCGCGCGTCCGATGTATTTTTAACCCTCGGTTGCTGCATTACCGGAGTCCCGTCCACCCACGTGCTTCAAAACGCGGAGACGGAGGCAGCAAAAACGCACTTTCTGCGGCTCCGAGCGCAGCGACAGGGGGCGTCCGACGCGTTGCCGAAGCGCAGGCGGTGGGTGCAGTCGGGGCCGCTGTAGGGAGGGAGAGAAGTGAGGAAAGGGAGGGCGAGAGGAGAAGGAGGGATGGAGATGGATGATAGATGCTTATGTAGCGCGTCCCGTACGTTCACCGTTATGCTCGGCCGCAGACAAACTTGCATCCTCCCGTGACTTTCTTTCTTTCCCCTGCTGCTCCACCCATGAAGCAGGACGCAGGGCGAATGCGTGCCAGTGTTCAGGAGCGCGTCGTGATCGCTTGTTTATCCGTCTGATAAATGGTTTTGGAGCTCGCCGCGCCCGCCGGTGCAGGCCCTGCGCTCCAGCGCTGCATCCCGCACATCCAGCGGGTTTTCCGGGTCAGAGTGAGCTGCAGCACCGCCGAGTCCAGCTGCGAGAGCCCCAACGCCGGCTCCAGTATCATCGTAAACATCGAGGACGGCAAGGAAGAAGATTGCACTAAAGCTAAAGTGAGTATGTGCGTGAGAGAGCGCGTGTGTCGCAGGAGAGCTGTGCAAGCACGACCGACACTCGCCATTCTTCATTTCATTACATTTTCGAGTCTATTTTTACTTTCACGGGCCAAATGAGGAACTTTGGTTATTACCTCTGTGATTCCGTAAAAAACATCCCATGTAAATGTTTCAGGCGAGGCGAAATGCTCTTTAAATTACGCGCAGAACTTGATGCTCACGACTCGCGTTTCACAGAGATTTACCGAGAGCAGTTTGACATACGCTCGTTGACTTTTGAAGATACAAGGACCTTTCATAGACAGTAGTTTTTATTTTTATTTTAAGATAATCAAATGTATGACTTTATCTGTAAACCTGACCCTCGCACAAACCTGTTGACTTTATAAGAGCTGAAGCAAAACATGATTTATGAGCCGTTCATATAGCGCAAGTCTTTGATATTTGTCATTATATTTTCAAACATTTGACCCTCACAAGTCTAGCCAGATTTGTACACACACATGCATCCTTGAAAATGGTGCATTTCCCTATTTTTAGGCAGGTTATCTTCAATATTAAACTTTTTTCTACTCTTTATGCATGCACTGAAAGCACGAGGCATTGCACTTGCAGGATGCTGGTCATGAGAAATGAAATGTCCTTGCTTGGGCCAAACAAAGTCAAGGCAGTTGGAGGGTCCTCTCACACACACTCTTGTTTGGCATCCTGCATGCATGACAGCGTTATCGCACCAGCCTGTTGCTGCGGCTGCATTTGTCTGTGTTTGAGTTTGGCATGCACCCAAAGCATTGAAAGCATCTTCAAGTGTGAAGCTTCAGGTAAGAAGTGGCCTTCTGTCTGTGCGTCTTTCTGTGAGTTTCACCTCCTGCTTACTATTTTGGCACAACTGCACCATAAGATGCTGCCACCCACCGTGTCTTTAGTCCGAGCGCCTGAGCTCAGAGCTGCACCGTGGGCCTTAAATGGGCTTCATCTAGCCATGAGCTCCAGCAAAGAGACTCCACTTGTTGCTATGAGACAAACCAGCATAAAGCTGTGTGTGTGCTCGAGTACATGGTGGCCTTGCTTATTGTAAGCCTGTGTTGTGGAGGAGGTGAGGAGAAGAGAAGGGAAAAAGAGAAGCAAAACAAGGCAGAAAAGAAAGGGGAAGAAAAGAAAATGGGGGGAGACTTTTAAGAGGAGGATGCATTCTGTTGTTGGGCTTGTTTGTGGTGCGTCTGCTGAATACACTTGTGCTGTTTTGCTGCCGGCTGTTTGAGTCACGGAGTATTGTGTGATTTTTAGGACGTGAGATATGACCTGTGTGTTTACAAAAGCCTGAAATTCGGTGGTCCGCTTGTGTGTGGCTCACTGAAAGGTGACGGGCTGCTTGTTTGTCCGTAAGAGAGCCATTCTGGCTCACCGTGCTGCAGTTTCTCTCTGCAGTCAGAGTGAAGTGTTTGACGTGACAGAGTACGGAGCTCTCTTGTATTTGTTCACCCGAATCTTTTATGTTTAATATGACGTCTTGCTTTCGCAAAAAGCCGATTGCGTCCAATCTCTGCTCTCTGGCTCTTTCTTACAGAGGAGTGGGCTCACACCTTTTCACCCAAGGAGGAGTATTTCAGCGTTCTTCTCCTTTCGTCCTTGCGTTTTCATGATGCTCCATGCACACAGACCTCTCCCACCCACTCAGCAGCAGCTTCCCAATCAGTTCCAAAGCTGGCCGGGTAATTTACAGAGAAAGCGTAAATTTACGTCAAACACGTCCTAAGGAACAGGGGCGTGCGAACGAGCAGCTGACCTTTTTTTATTTAAAACTTGGCATGAGTCTTGACTGGTTTACGTCATTATTTCAGATTGTTTTTGGATCGGCTCTTCAGTTACCTTGTCCTCAGTTCCTACTGATTTTGGCCACTTATATCTAATTATTCAGGTTTTCTGTGGGCTGTTTCACTGATCTCAGAACAGTTTCTCAGTCTGCTGTGGTGGACTGCTGCCACTGACTGCGTGATGCAGCTGATTTGTATAATTTAATGCATACAAAACATGTTAAAGATGTTCATATAATAAAGTGAATTTAAATTATTATTATTATGTTATTACATTATAATATGATTTATATTTAAATAGATTAGTAATATATTTTAACATTTTATTATATAAATGATATTTATTATTAAGTTATTAGTAAGTTATATTAGTATTATCATTGTCATAAATGTTAAAAGAATTCATATAATAAAACCTTATATAATAATTATTGTTGTTAATAATAATTATTAGTATGGTATTATAAATAGTAATTATATTTACATGTAAATGTATTCGAAATATATTTTATTTTTAACATCTTTATGATAATAATATTATGATTATTGATAATAATAATAATAATATATTACAGTTGCTAATATCATTATATATCATCATAAAGATGTTAAATATCATTCTTTCAATATAATATATATTTTTAGCATCTTTATGATAATGATAATCATATTATTATAATTAATAATAATAATATATTTAATTGTTATCTTATATATAAAATAATAACAACAACAAGAATATTGTTATTATTAATAGTATATATATATATATATATATATATATATATTTATATTTAAAAATATTAGTAATATATTTTATTTTTAGCATATAAATGCTTTTTAACATCTTTAATGAAAATCATTAATAGTAATAATAATAAAAATATTTTATAATAAAGAGGTTAAAAAGCATTCATATGATACATTTTTTGGTCATAACAATAATTTATTTATAATACAAAAATATTTACCATTGTATATTATTATTATTATTATTGTTAAATATTACAAATATCATATTTACCACAAGCCTGTGGTATCACAGAAAATCTCAGGATGTTTGCCTCATACATTCCACTTTTGAATCTCAATGATATTAACAGAAAACTTGTGTCTACTATGGAAAGGCAAATTGTGTTCCTGCAGTGTCCTGCTGTAATATGCACCTCTCTTTTCAAGCTGTAGTGATTATTAAAGCCGTCATCTCTTAGGTTTACTGCAGCTGTTTGACTGATCTCAGAACAGCTCCTCCAGCTGATCTGAGACCTGCTGCTGAAGCTGTGATCTCCAGCTCGGGCCCGTGGCTTGTGAGTGCAGATGATGCGGTTCAGTGCCCAGGGGAACATGCTGCTGGAGTCAGCGTCACGACTCAGAACAGCAGCTATGTCACGCTGGGGAGGAAATTCTTCAATACGCCACATCTGCAGAGAGAGAGAGAGAGAGGGGGAAGATTGTATACACTGTCAGTTTAAAGTGATATTATTCTTCTCAAATGCAAACAAACACACACACACACTTTCGCTCTCTCTCTCCGCCGCATGTGCGAGGTTCTGTGCGTAGGTGTTTATTAGTGAAGCATGCATGTGTGCTGCTTTATGCGTGCATTTCGGCTTTGCACATGAAGCGCTGTATGGTTTCGAGCGGTGTCGATGTAATATGTGCGCCGTGTGTTTGCATGTGTGTGTTCCAGGCTTTCCCAGAGAACACTGCGTTGTGTTAGTCGTGACTGCTAAAAAGCAGTTAGCTGATGACAGGGCTGCGTTGCTAGGCAACCGGTGTCATGAGCGCAGAGGAGCCTCTCGTAGCTGGATGGTGCTATCGGTTTTCTCTACACACACATGCACTCGCACATACTCCCAACCTACACGTACACACATCCCTCTCACCCCACACAAAAACAAACAGATGCACACACATGCACACGCAGAGTCACATATTCTCACTCATGCACACATGCATTAGACATTGCATATCAACCTTTATAGAGCTACCCATGTTTAATTCCAATTTAAGCTTGAGTTGAAGAAGTTTTTGGGGAATAGCAGGGAATTACGGCAGGTGTGCAGGAATCTGCTGAAGGGAAAGGGAGCGAACTCAGGTTTGGATTTAAGAAAACGTGAGGGTCTCAGAGTTTGTTTGCTTTGAAAGAAGTTCATTACCACAGTATCGTTTCCCCTCAAGGAAGTTCAACCGTAGCCCCACCCAAAGTAGCTTCTCGTTTTGTCATATTGAAATTGTTTACAATACTTAAATGTTCTGTCATGAGAATTCAAGAATGCAATGATAAGTTTTCCCAGCAGCACATTGGTGTAGCCTGACCAAGCCAGTTGTGTGTCTGTCTTCCCTCATATATATATGTATATGTGTATATATATGAATATATATATATATATAGTGAGAGGGGGGAAGAAAGATGTATTCTATCTATCTATCTATCTATACACATATGTGTGTGTGTATTTATATATATATATGTGTATATATGGGTATATGTATATGTATAATAGATAGAAGTATCTGCCATGACGCACAACACATAATTTGGGACAGTTTGGGACGTATGGGCACATGCGTCATGCCGATTGTCTTCTAAGAATATGCTCACCTCTGTAAACCGACTGACTTAAATAAAGACAGAACAATGAGTTAGCTGTATACTGTACAAACAGGAGGAGCTCAGAGCAAACTTGCATGTGTTAGATGAAATAAGAAAAAGCATTAAAAAGAGTTATGAAAAGCTTATTTTATCTTTTGGAGACCCAGCAATTTATTATATTAGTTGCATAAAAAACATAAAAAATTTTAAATTTATTTGTATTATGTGTTATTAATTTTCTTTCAAAGCTGAATCTTCAGCAGCCACTATTCTCTGTCTCATGGTCCTTAAAAAAGAAAATCCAGAAATCGTTTGTAACATTATAAATGACCTATTTTTTTTTATTATTTTTTTATTTCAGTTTAATGCATCCTTGCTGAATTAAAAGTAACAATTTATTAAAAAAAATAAAGTAAATAAAATAAAATGAAATACTGACCCTAACTATTTTACCGGTAGTGTATTTGTTAAATATTAATATTATCACCGTGGCCAAAAACACTTGATATAATTGAAAATCTCATATTGTCCACATTAAGATTGAACAGTGGAATGTATAGTTTCAACAAAAAGCTTATGTCTGTTACTGTTATGTAGGAAGGTAAATTGTTTTCCTGTAATATCCAGTCTATCTCTAATGCTGTAGTTTAGAACTTAATGTGTCTTTTCAAGCTGTAGTAATTGTTAAAAGTGATTCAAGGCAAGCTGTAGTGATTGTTTGGTGAGCTGAGTGGTCACAACAAGTGCAGCACTACAGTAGTGTTACAATTTATTTAAAAAACTGTTACAGGAAAATCATGAGTGTTTTCAGACTTGTAGTGAAATTTTACCCCCTTAGTTACTGTTGCTCACTCGGACAAACAAACGGAGTTGCTCACTGTCTTACAATGACAGCTGTCAGTGAAAACCTGATAAATTTGGGACACAGATGGACCTTCAATAGGGACTTAAATATGCCATGGAGGGATATATAAAAGATATTAAAATAAATATGTAAAAATACAGATCACAATGCAAACGGGAGAATTATGTTACAGTCGTCACGATCGCAATGACAACATCCCGGATCATCACCGTTCATATACCGCAGAGTAAGATTCACCAGATTAATATGGAGAGGCACTCTAATATAGACCGTCGTTTATGTGTTTTTGACTTTCACTGCACGGTACATGATGTGAGAACAGTTCGCTATTTAGCTTTGTACGTTAGCATGGACTCTCTAACTTTAACGCTAACATTAGCTAGTTTTAGCCAGAGATACCTTTCTGAAGCACAAGATGACATTAACGTTCCCATTGGCTCATCTGCGTTCGAGGGGAGGGGCTTACCGATAGGTCAATTAGATACCAAGTTAATGGTTCAGACTGTCCTGTTCGGCCAATTACATGTGAGAAGAGCAAGGTGCTCCAGCATCCTTTGAGTCATAATTACTGTACAGTGTGCTTTAACCCTTAATTAATTAATTAATTTTTAGTTTTTTGTTTTTTTGACAATGAGAGAAATGAAAAAGCCAAATAAATAATCAAGATTATGATTATGACTGATGAAAGTAACTAATTATAAAAACTGTAGATTACCCAGTAGTGGCGAAACTTGTCTGTTCTCTGTTTGAAATCTGTTTTTTTTGCAGCATTTGAGCATTATAGCCAATCACAGACATGTCCATTGAACACATGAATACAAAAAAAATAAAACAGATTTCAAATAGACAATTTTGACCACTACTAATTAAACTACTAACTACCACTACTAACTTAATAAAAAAAATATATATTAATTTTAAAATTTGAATAATGGCACCATTTATGCAATGCTTTGATTTACTTATGTATAAAAAAGTAATTAAAAAACGTTCTTAGCTTGGTTTGGATGTGTAGCGGCATAAAAAATGGCATGGAGAAAAAAAAAGTACTTGAATGTAAATTATAAAAAATTATTATGAATGTAAATGATCTTTTCTCTTTCCCTCAGGAGTACATTGTGTCGCTGATCAGTCCAGTGCATAAGCACCGTGAGCGTTTGACTCTTTGGCTGCAGCGGCGACTACATGCCCTACGAGCAGCTATTGAGTACGAGAGCTGTGCCGTGGTGCAGGTGAGAGACCATGCACTGGAGCTTCAGGGAGGTCATGTGCAGGTAACAGCTGCATGCGCTATGCTGCAGCGCCTGAAGATGGAGCATCGCGGCTGCCGTGAACCCCAGCCCTTGCCCGCTGCCGCCGGCCACGACTCTCCAGAAGAAGAAGAGGAGGAGGAGGAGGAAGAAGAAGCTGGGGAAGACGGGAGTAGTTCTGAGAGCGACGGCGAGGCACGGTCGCGGAGCCGGAGATCTGGAGGAGCTGTCAGTGCAGCGGGGTCAGGAGAAGGAGCAACCGGAAGGAAGCAGGACCTGCTCATATCAACCAAACCTCACCGGCAGCTATGCCGCTCATCCTGTTTGGACCGTCCCAGCTTCAGCCAGAGCAGCACCTTACAGGAGTTGCGCGCAGATGACACCCAGAGAGCCCAAATGCCCTTGCGTCAAACCAGCGATCGAGATTACCAAACCAAAATTGACTTTGCTCTGAAACTGGGCTACTCTGGAGAGCAGGTGGAGTCTGTGCTGAGTAAACTGGGGTCCAGCGCACTAATCAATGATGTATTAGCCGAGCTGGTACGGCTAGGGAATAAAGGAGATCCAGAGAGCCAAACGGCAATGGGCATTGCCGGTTTAATGCCACGGGCGGTGGGAGCCAAAGAAGCCGTCAGCCCCGAAGCATCGCTGGAGGAAGACACATCAGACACGAATGACAACCTGCGACCAATTGTGATTGATGGATCCAATGTTGCCATGAGGTAAATGCTAATGAGAACCAAACTCTTTCCACATATATTGTTTAAAAACATGCAATTTCTGTAATTGCTGACAAGGCCTACATATGCATGTTTTGAGCCTAGCAGTCAAAGTTAACTTGAGACGCTGTTTGCAACCCATTGTACACTGTAATCCAATATATTTCAAGCTAAAATTGAATTATATATATATATA
>NW_015635031.1:114446-141803 GCF_001515625.1 Sinocyclocheilus rhinocerous | reverse complement strand
AGGTTTGTACGTTAGCATGGACTCACTAACTTTAACGCTAACGTTAGCTAGTTTTAGCCAGAGATACCTTGCTGAAGCACAAGATGACATTAACGTTCCGCTTGAGCAGATGAAAATTGTAACTTAATGAGAGTATGACAACCAGAAAAATGAACGTTTTCATCTTCATTGTGATTGGGGTTGAATGCTTAGAGACATTTTGCTGTTTTGGTTGGATTTAGGAAATGGAATAAAATAAATTACATTGCCTATCCTCTCAAGATAACTGGAATTAGTGTTACAAGTATCCTAGGCACATCGTTTTTTCCATTTTTGTAGCATAAACACCATTAAACCGATGTAAGCTTCGGATCTTCCAATGCTTCTCTATGGCGCTGAAACCTAAAGATGTCCGAGTTCCGCTCCCTGTGCAACTGATACTCCACTGCCATTGGCTCATCTGCGTTCGAGGGGAGGGGCTTACCGATAGGTCAATTAGATACCAAGTTAATGGTTCAGACTGTCCTGTTCGGCCAATTACATGTGAGAAGAGCAAGGTGCTCCAGCATCCTTTGAGTCATAATTACTGTACAGTGTGCTTTAACCCTTAATTAATTAATTAATTTTTAGTTTTTAGTTTTTTTGACAATGAGAGAAATGAAAAAGCCAAATAAATAATCAAGATTATGATTATGACTGATGAAAGTAACTAATTATAAAAACTGTAGATTACCCAGTAGTGGCGAAACTTGTCTGTTCTCTGTTTGAAATCTGTTTTTTTTGCAGCATTTGAGCATTATAGCCAATCACAGACATGTCCATTGAACACATGAATACAAAAAAAATAAAACAGATTTCAAATAGACAATTTTGACCACTACTAATTAAACTACTAACTACCACTACTAACTTAATAAAAAAAATATATATTAATTTTAAAATTTGAATAATGGCACCATTTATGCAATGCTTTGATTTACTTATGTATAAAAAAGTAATTAAAAAACGTTCTTAGCTTGGTTTGGATGTGTAGCGGCATAAAAAATGGCATGGAGAAAAAAAAAGTACTTGAATGTAAATTATAAAAAATTATTATGAATGTAAATGATCTTTTCTCTTTCCCTCAGGAGTACATTGTGTCGCTGATCAGTCCAGTGCATAAGCACCGTGAGCGTTTGACTCTTTGGCTGCAGCGGCGACTACATGCCCTACGAGCAGCTATTGAGTACGAGAGCTGTGCCGTGGTGCAGGTGAGAGACCATGCACTGGAGCTTCAGGGAGGTCATGTGCAGGTAACAGCTGCATGCGCTATGCTGCAGCGCCTGAAGATGGAGCATCGCGGCTGCCGTGAACCCCAGCCCTTGCCCGCTGCCGCCGGCCACGACTCTCCAGAAGAAGAAGAGGAGGAGGAGGATGATGAAGAAGCCGGGGAAGATGGGAGCAGTTCTGAGAGTGACGGAGAGGCGCGGTCACGGAGCGGGAGTTCTGGAGGCGCTGTCAGCACGGCAGGGTCAGGAGAAGGAGTGACCGGAAGGAGGCAGGACCCACTCATAGCAACCAAACCTCACCGGCAGCTGTGCCGCTCATCCTGTTTGGACCGTCCCAGCTTCAGCCAGAGCAGCACCTTACAGGAGTTGCGCGCAGATGACACCCAGAGAGCCCAAATGCCCTTGCGTCAAACCAGCGATCGAGATTACCAAACCAAAATTGACTTTGCTCTGAAACTGGGCTACTCTGGAGAGCAGGTGGAGTCTGTGCTGAGTAAACTGGGGTCCAGCGCACTAATCAATGATGTATTAGCCGAGCTGGTACGGCTAGGGAATAAAGGAGATCCAGAGAGCCAAACGGCAATGGGCATTGCCGGTTTAATGCCACGGGCGGTGGGAGCCAAAGAAGCCGTCAGCCCCGAAGCATCGCTGGAGGAAGACACATCAGACACGAATGACAACCTGCGACCAATTGTGATTGATGGATCCAATGTTGCCATGAGGTAAATGCTAATGAGAACCAAACTCTTTCCACATATATTGTTTAAAAACATGCAATTTCTGTAATTGCTGACAAGGCCTACATATGCATGTTTTGAGCCTAGCAGTCAAAGTTAACTTGATATGCTGTTTGTAACCCGTTTTACACTCCGATAATCCAATATATTTCAAACTAAAAATGTCAGGCGGAACTTCATGATCTATCATGGGATGTTTGGATTGTGAAAAGTTGTTGGAGGGAAGAATTTTAGAGTTAGAGCAAGTTGTTTTAGAGGCAGAGAAATGTATTATATATTACAAATAATATGAGAAACATTATCTGCTGAAAAGTGCACAAGAATGTTCGTTTAGAAAGTAAAAGGGTAAATTTAAGGGATGTTAAAGGGATATTCGGGCTAAATAATTACAATTCTGAAAATTCTAAATGATTACAAAATAAAACACTAGAAGCTAAAATCAATCATTTTAAATGCTAAAAGTGAATTCAGGCATCACAACATTATAATGTCTAAGTGTGAAACCTGGATGTTCATTTTCATATTTGGTAAAGGTCACATATAACAGTGTTGTTAAATTATTAGCTGTTTTTGAGTTTCCCTTTGTGTGGAAGTTAGATGACGGCAAAGGTAATCTAAATGTAAAAATAGAAGAAATGAAGCATTGCACAATTAGATAACAAACAATGATACCAAAATCATATTGGCTGATATACAGTGCATCCCTAGTCGGTTTTGATTTCATGGTGACTTAGAGGCTCTGGACTGATAACATGTTGATGAGAGAATTAGTCAGAACCTGGGGAACTGTGAACTAGAGAGTCATCAGATTCTCACTATTGTTGTTTACTTCTGGAATTTACGCTGTTGCAGGAAGTCTTTTGGTGAAATGATCTTTATGTTCCTGTTTTGAAATGCTCGTAGTATTGAGAAAAGTCCAATCAGTAAGAGAACTGTGTGTAATTTGATGTTGGTAATATTATTTTGTAGCCATGGAAACAAAGAGGTGTTCTCATGCCTGGGCATTCAACTGGCTGTTGATTGGTTCCTGGAGAAGGGCCACAAAGACATCACAGTTTTCGTCCCAGCATGGAGGAAAGAACAGTCAAGACCTGATGCGCCAATCAAAGGTACCACAAAATTAAAAAAAACCTGCAGAAAATGATGTTTCTATGATGAGTTAACACTTCCATGAAGTGCCAGTGTGTGTCTGTGTATATCCAGTTAGTCTAAAAATCTGAGACCACCAGTTAAAATGCTTGAAATATCTAATTTCTTTTCTAATTTAATATATATATTTTTAAATATAACCATTTGAGTGAAAAGTTGAATTAAAAATGAATTTATTAGTATTGTTCATCCTTCTTTTGCTTTAGCAAAATCAGCTCTCAAGCTGCATGAACTCCTCAAGTTTGTGTAAAACCTGGTGAATCATGTTCTCAAGTGTGATTTGAGAATGATCCAAACAGCATCTTGTGCTTCAGTCGAGACAAACAAAACTTTTTTTTTTTATTTTTTTTTTACAAAGTTCACATGATCTGTGTCACAGGTTTACGTCTTTGATTATTGACATAGATATGTTCTTAATCGTCATGTTTCTTTATTTAAAAATGTTTAAAATCCCAAAATGCTCTGTTTATTTTCTGACTTCAAATATGTTACACTTTTGACCCATACTGTATGTTGTTAGATACAGTGGATATTTTTTCCATGAAGAGCTGTTTTTATTTGCCTGTATGAACTTCTCTGAGGAGCCGCCATGTGTCCAGTGAGATCGTCCATCTGTGCTGTGATGTTTATACAAGTTTGCGTATGTCTGTGCATGAGGTCACAGGAAGTGATGATGTGTGATGTCACCTTCATCCTCAGATCAGGAGATCCTACGGAAATTAGAGAAGGAAAAGATCCTCGTCTTCACGCCGTCTCGCAGAGTCCAAGGCCGACGAGTGGTTTGCTACGATGACCGTTTTATCGTCAAGCTGGCCTGCGACTCAGACGGGATCATCGTGTCCAACGACAACTACCGAGACTTGCAGAATGAAAAACCAGAGTGGAAGAAATTTATTGAGGAACGACTCCTCATGTACAGCTTCGTCAACGACAAGTATGCTCGCACACAGTTACCGTGGTGACGGGGTTTTCTCTCTCACTCACTTGTGTCTTCTGCTTTCCACCCGTATGGCGTTCCTCTTTCTCTGTTTTTCTTCTTTCACTCTTTATTGCTCGGTCACTTGTTTCAAGTCTCTCTTGTTCTTTGTAAATAAGCTTTAATTAATTTCCTGATTTATTTGTTCAAGTTAGATTTTTCAGTGACGAGGTCCCACGGTTAGGCCTCTTGTGATTACATAATTACCTGTTCCCAGTTACATATGATGTAAGCCACATATTGCTATCCAAATAAAGTAATTTTAAGTGAGTATAGAAATGCCATAAATGGGCATTTTTGTCTCATTTTCTGATGCAGTAATGCAATTCAAATGCTCTTGTCATGCACATACTATACACCATCTGTGGTGGTTCACGTTGCACTCACGTAAAACTATTAATGTTGCTTTAACATATATTACGAATGCAGAGTGCTCCGGTTTCACTTTATTTTAATATTTGCATCATGGCTGCAAGCAATAAAGAATTTAGAACAGTAGTATTTTACCATACTTCTGTATAATATATAAAATCTCATATTTATAATATCAATAATGATAATGTTTCATTAAATATGTTTCATTAAATGAGTTTTAGATTTAAATCATTCTTGCTATCATAGAGTTGTGCTTATTTGTGTCTGTTGGACTGATTTGTAGGTTTATGCCTCCTGATGATCCTTTAGGCAGACATGGACCCAGTCTGGAAAATTTTCTCCGCAAACGACCAGCGGTTCCAGAGCACAAGAAGCAGCCGTGTCCTTATGGTCAGTACAGCAAAAGTAGGAAATTAATTTATGTCTTTATTCCAGAACATCACAGCATATTAAAAATATATTTACTGCATTAACACTGTAATGTAAAATAAGATAAATGCCAAGTTCTGTCATGAAACTCTAGATGGTGCAGGCTGATGGTTCGTTAATGCAAACTGATGATATTCACAGCGTTAAACTACTTGGCACAAGCTGATTGGTTCATGTTGCATACGCAGCCAATGATTTTGCTGCTTTACATTTAAATGGCTGATCCGCATTCACTAGAGCATTTTGCAGCACGCTTTGAAAGTTACTCTGAAACCCTCCCCCTTCCCCAGCTCCACCTGTGTAGATCTACTACAGGTTATTATATATGCTATTTGTGCAGCAGCTCGTGTTGTCAAAAGTACCGACTGCGATACTAGTCGGTACTGAAATTTAAAAAATGTCAATTTCCCGCTAACATTTGAGCGCTGTTGAGCGGATTCTTAAACATCACTGATTGGCCATTGTGTTCATGTGCTCAACAGATATGACTGTGATTGGCTACAATGATCATCGCTTCATACTCTTCACTGAGCCCTCACACAGAAGCACACGGGAGCATTTGAAAGCCGTGTCTATCAGCGGATCCCTAATATATCTGTATATAGACGGATCTGCTGATAGACGTGGCTTTCAAACGCTCCCGTGTGTTTTTGTGTGAGCGCTCATTGAAGAGCGTGAAGCAATGATCATTGTAGCCAATCACAGTCATATCTGTTGAGCATGTGAACACAATGGCCAATCAGCGGTAAGACGTTTTTAAAATTTCAGTACCGACTGGTATTGCGGTCGGTACTTTTGACAACACTAGCAGCAGCAGTATGTCTTAAATACTCAAAGCACCATATCGGTGTATGTATATTAGTAGTAATTTCCTGTACTTGTTTTTCTTTGCAGCAGCAATAATCTACAACAACAGCAATAACCAACAGCCGCAATTCAGCAGTGTAGCAGATCTATTCCGCCAAAACCAAAAACATTAACATTGTCATATCCATTACCATGCTAAAATCTTCAGAGTTGTCATGACAGAAATATATTTGTTAACGTTTTTCATGCACTGTCAAACTATTGATTAATTTTCAGTATACTGCTATTTTTGAATCAGTGCTGCCGGTTTTAGAAACACAGAAGTAACATTTTTGTCTCAAACCACTATTGGTTTTATCACAGGTAAGAAGTGCACGTACGGCCATAAATGCAAGTACTACCACCCAGAAAGAGCCAACCAACCACAGCGGGCTGTTGCAGACGAGCTCAGAGCCTTTGCCAAACTCTCCGCTGTAAAGACAATGAGCGAGGGGGCACTTGCCAAATGTGGGACCTCTGGTTCTGCTAACAAGGGAGACAGTAGCTCCGAGGCAAAGCGAGTGGCACCCAAGCGCCAGTCTGACCCTAGTATCCGGTCGGTTGCGTGCGAGCAAGAAGAGAGACTCTGTCCAGCGCGGAAGGCTGAGGCCAGTTCGGTACCGTCGTTAGTTTCGGCGCTTAGCGTTCCAACTATGCCGCTGACGAAAAGTCACGCAGCAGGCGCTCTGAACACGCGCTCGGCGAGCAGCCCTGTTCCAGGGTCTCTGCACTTTACCCACAGCTCGCTCGAGCATGCGGGCAGCATCCAATACCCCCCCATCCTAGTCACCAATAGTCAGGGCGCCTCCGTGGCTTACGGTGAGCCATTCCCCAAGTACGACTCTGTGGTAAGCGACCACGGCTACTATTCCATGCTCAGTGACTTCTCCACCATCAGCCTCCAAGACAGTTTCTGCAGTCTTGAACAGCCAGAGCCTGTAGGGGTGGGTGGAGGATATCCTGGCAGAGCCAGCATGTGCCCAGAACCCGGCCGAAGTCATTCGTCGGACTCCTTCTCGTCCTACAGTGGAGAGATGTACCTCAACTCATTGGAGGGCAGCCTGGATGACAGCATGAAAGGGCCACCGTCGCAGATCCAGACTCAACCTTCGGCGCAAACACGCCTTCAAGCCTTTGCTCACGGTTTCCACCATGAGGCCTTGACACGTGTGCAGAGCTACGGAACGGATGAACCCAAACCGGGACCTCGAAAGCAGTCCTCCGCCCACCTTGCACCACTCTCCCAACACCCGGTCGTCTGCGCCCGATCCAGCTGCCCAGGAGACTACCCTCCTGTGTCCCAGAACATGTTGCCTTCTGCCAGCCCTTCCCAGCAGGGTCGGTCCTTAGGCATGACTCGAATGGACAGCATCTCTGACTCGCGGCTCTACGAGAGCAATCCGCTGCGCCAGCGGAGACCTCCTCTTTGCCGAGAGCAGCATGCCAGCTGGGACCCTTTGCCGTGTGGTAACGAGCCCTACAGTTACGGAAGCTACGGATTAACTGGAGGCCTCATGCCTTGCTGTGAAAGGGTGATGGTCCGCAGCATGCCCGAGAAGATGGAGCAGATCTGGAGGTCCCCGTGGGATAGCGTGCCGCCTCCACCGCTCGGCGCTCGTGGGCCAGCGGAGGAACCCCAAGAGCGGCACCCTATTCCGGAACACCAGTATCAAACCTACCGAAACCTCTGTAACATCTTCCCGGCGTATGTGGTCCATTTGGTCATGGAGGAGAACCCTCACATGACCGATCCCCAGCAGCTGGCTGCCGTCATCGTCACTAAACTGCGCACTTGCCACTAAGCACATCACGAAGTGCTGCTAACAACACCTAGCGAATGAGAAATCGGACACCTTGAGCATTTCGTATTTTTGTTTCGCTCTGAAGAAACAGCCATCCCTCGTGTGTAATTATGATTGGATCCATTAGGAGGTTGGCTTGCATGATAGCATTGATGCTGCATTGGTTGTTATGTCATCTGTTAAGCCATATGGGAGCCCGGATCTTGTACCTGAGAAGTTTAGCGTAGAAACCTGAGATCCCTCGTAAAAAAGTCCACCGTTCAGCTCCTGAGATGGGCCAAAAGTTTGTTCATAAAAGTGTATCCACACTGAGAGAGCAACTGCCTGCCAGTTTGATGGCATATCTTGAGAATGTCTTCTTTCGTTGGTGATGATAACATTTATCCTTTGAAAAAGAGTTACATGAGAGAAATCTCTTTGGTAAAACTGATCAGAAATGGTCCTGCACAATATGAATAGTATTGTGTATGTATATGTGTATTCACTTGCATTTGCGTGTAAATATGACGTGACACCGTGGTGTGGTTTTTTTTGGTGTGCGTGATGACTTGATGTGTGATTTCAGAAAGAAGAATGAACGCTTGCTTGCGTACCTCAAAGCATGACCTTTGAACTTTTATGGCCTTACATTGGAGTGACCTCGCCACACGTTAATGTGAATAGTGCTTAATAGCTGTGGAGGTCGCTGTTTTGCATTTGTTTTATAAAAGTGAGCACTGGGACAGAAAGGTTTAGATTCTGCTGTGCTGCGGTTCAGAATTTTTAACTGGCTGGGCTGTAACTGCATACCTGCCCTGCGATGTCTGTTCGCGCACACACACAGATGCGTATTTACGAAGCCATTTTCAAAGATTGAGCCAAAAGATAATCGGTGTACGTTTTTTTGATCTGAGAGCACTAGGTATGTCGAGTTGGAGAAGTTATTCTTATGTATTTCCTAAATGTTGTTGTATTGTAGATTTCAAGAGAGATGTCTGAGTAAGCATGGGCTTCAGTAAATCTCTCCCAGACAGCATGTTAGCACTATGCTTGACAGAGAGCGCCGCTCACGTTTGGCTCGTTAGTCAATAACTACGTTCAAGTATTCACAAACTGGGGAGGAGAATGCGTCTCTTCGGCAAAATGCTCCTGTGCAGCATCTGTTTCCTGATTGATGCCGAGAGACCGCCCCGTTTAATCTGCTCCGCCCTGTAAATGAACATATCTTCAGGAGAGCGTGAATGTTATTGGTCCAGAGATGCTCTGGGTGTTTTCAAAAATACTTAAATTGCTCCTTAATTTTTTTTTTCATGAGCACAGGTGTGGTCCCGTGGGGCCCCGTTACTGCTCGTGGGAAGGTGTGACACACTGCCTACCGGTCTCTTCCTGTGCGACACACACACGGAACACCAGGCTGTTGTTGGGTTGTTTCTGACATTTGGCTGACAGTTCGCTTGCTGCCTCTCTACCGCCCCCGACCCTGCTTCGACGTGGACACAAAACCCAACCTCTCAGCTCTCTAATACGAACACAGACGGTTCTCCTTCCCATTAGTTTTGTTTTTCAACAGGGTTCTTTCAGGAGGCTATTAATACTTTTTTTCTTTTTACAATCGGGTTAGAGTTTTTATTTTTATTTTTATTTTTTTATAATTATTTACACATTTTAGGCCAGAGACATGTTTATGCAAGTACATAATGGTAGACACTAATGCTTGATCGGTGAAATCATGACAACTTCTGGCTTACGTAAACACTTTTTTTTGTTTTTTTGGTTAATAGCACCACAGGAATGTTCACATTCCTAAATCCTTCCTTAGTGTCCATCTTCAACTGTGACATTAAAGGCAGCAGATGATAAAATATTACATTTCACGCTTTTACGAGCTTTCAGAAAATCTGGAACTGCCAAGAATCTACTATAAAACTAATTTTAATGTTTTTTTTTTTCCTTTTTTATTTTATGCTCTAATAATTGTGCGTTTAGTATTGCCTGCTATAGTACCGGTTGTGGCAGAATTGCAATTCTGTTATGTTATGAATTGTGACCACTGATCTATAATAGTATATATAGATCAGTGATTGTGACGCATTTTGGAATGCAGTGATGTGAAATCCAGCTAGAAGTGTCAAGGTGTGGTCACATTTAATGTTGTTTGGCAAATTTTTTGTGGGCGAAATGCAGTCATTTCAATAGGAATCCACAGGATTGGGAATTTATGCAAGGCAATACATTTCCCCATACAAATTTCGCAATGAGTTCAAGAAGTTGGTCACACACATTGACAGTAGACATTTTTGCCCACAAACTTTCGCTAATGTGACCGCACTTTTAACTTCATTCATGTACTTACGCAGTGTATGTTTCAGGCCTAAATGTGTATTTTACGAACACAGACGGTTCTCCTTCCCATTAGTTTTGTTTTTCAACAGGGTTCTTTCAGGAGGCTATTAATACTTTTTTTCTTTTTACAATCGGGTTAGAGTTTTTATTTTTATTTTTATTTTTTTATAATTATTTACACATTTTAGGCCAGAGACATGTTTATGCAAGTACATAATGGTAGACACTAATGCTTGATCGGTGAAATCATGACAACTTCTGGCTTACGTAAACACTTTTTTTTGTTTTTTTGGTTAATAGCACCACAGGAATGTTCACATTCCTAAATCCTTCCTTAGTGTCCATCTTCAACTGTGACATTAAAGGCAGCAGATGATAAAATATTACATTTCACGCTTTTACGAGCTTTCAGAAAATCTGGAACTGCCAAGAATCTACTATAAAACTAATTTTAATGTTTTTTTTTTTCCTTTTTTATTTTATGCTCTAATAATTGTGCGTTTAGTATTGCCTGCTATAGTACCGGTTGTGGCAGAATTGCAATTCTGTTATGTTATGAATTGTGACCACTGATCTATAATAGTATATATAGATCAGTGATTGTGACGCATTTTGGAATGCAGTGATGTGAAATCCAGCTAGAAGTGTCAAGGTGTGGTCACATTTAATGTTGTTTGGCAAATTTTTTGTGGGCGAAATGCAGTCATTTCAATAGGAATCCACAGGATTGGGAATTTATGCAAGGCAATACATTTCCCCATACAAATTTCGCAATGAGTTCAAGAAGTTGGTCACACACATTGACAGTAGACATTTTTGCCCACAAACTTTCGCTTATGTGACCGCACTTTTAACTTCATTCATGTACTTACGCAGTGTATGTTTCAGGCCTAAATGTGTATTTTTGTTTGTGATGGAAGTGTTTTTACGGCTGGGTTTCTCCTTTTCCCCTTCTCCTTTGAACCTAGGAGCAAACAATCCCGAAGGATGTGTTTCTAGAGCAATCTAGAAACTAATTTCTTGTAAATTACGACATTGCTGTCCGCTGCTTATGCTCCGAGGTTCAGACCCCTGTGCAGTTGAGCAGCAAGCTACCACACAACAAATGTCCAGAAACGACCTTTTGCTTGTTGATACAAATTGTATCTATTTCTTGATTGTAAAAAAAAAATATATATATATATTTCTGAGCTGTACAGTATCACTTATATGAGTATATATATCTATATATATTTAAAAAAAAAAGCTTAGTTTTGTTTTAAAAAAAAAGGATAAAGAAATATAATGCCATAATGTCAGTGATACCGTGTGTCACTCGAGTAGCCCATAGAGATGGCTTATTTCCTGCCAGGCAGACCACTACAGACAGGGATCTCTCTCTCTCTCTCTCTCATTTCTTTCTCCGTCCTCTCATACCTCCTTCACTTCTCCATGCCTCGAAATTAGTTGTTTAATGATTATTTTGGAAAGTGAAAGTTTACCTCAGCGGAGCTGAACTTCATTACTGTTTGACTGCAGGATTCGTGGGGCGTGGCTTTATATATCATCATTCAGTTTCTCTCTCTGTTAAAGTTGTAGATTCAGGAGAGACACATTCTGACACAATCTGTGTGCTCCTAATATATTTTTCCTCTGTAAATATTGAAAATTAATGTCAAACCTCTTGTATTTGCACAGTATTAGTGCATTTCACGTACATAAAGACACTCTACCAGCTTATCCGAGCAGGATCCCTCTCATACACCCACTTATAGACTCGACGGGTTGCCTGGCAACCGCAGTCAGCTGATCACATGCTATCATTAGTACTGATAAGACTAATGTAAAATGTTGGCTATTGTGTGCGCTAGTGTGAATTTATGGTAAATTCACCGCTGTTTCACCTGTATCATAGTTTACCTTCTACAGTAAAGACAAGGAGGCACGTTCCAGGTTGAAGATGAGACTTTAATTGAATGGAATTTGTTTTTTTTTAGCAACTAGGTGAGTTTAAGCAGCTGAAGTTGACGCCACAGGCACACACTTTCTCTCATGAGTGAATTGTGAGCTTTATCTGAGTGTCGTACTGAAAGATATCCACACAAACACATGATTACGCACCTCGTAACCTGCCTTACAGTTTAACTAACGTTACTTTGGTTTGTGAGAGTCGAGCACATTCTGACTGTACAGCGCCGAGCGTCGCGCTTCTTGCTTGGGTTTTTTCTTTTTCTTTTCCACAAGTGGAAGTGCTAATGAGAAGATTAAGTTTTTCGGGTTCAGCTCTTTATCTCTATTGGTGTCTGAATGGACAACCTGATTTAACTGCACGAACTGCCGGTTTTTCTAATTATGTTTGACTAGAATGTCTAAGAAGAATCTACAGGACAACTGGACATGCCCAAAGGAGGGGAAAAAAAGCCAAGAAAAACACGCAAAACGGGCTTTTCAAACTGTCAGAAGAGATGGTTTCTCCCATGGCCGTTTGCAGAGCTGATGTAGTCTGTACATTTACATGTATGTTTTCAATATTTAATACACCAGCTATAACTCGCTCACACAAACACTCTCACCAACAGATTGATTCTCAGGAACTAACAGATGTATTATTATTTCAGCTCCTTTATGAAAGACATTATCTTTGATGTTTGCTCTTATAAAACCGCGGCGATTTGTGAAGTAGCGTGGATGATCTTAAATTCGAGTTTTGCCATTCATTTAACATTCCCCCCTTGTATTGTGTTTTTTTTTTTCGCGCCTTTGCAGGTTGACTGAGTGGTCTTTACACTTTTGAGTCTCGTGCTGTGATGATGACAACATACAATAGTATGTTTTACTCTCTACTGAATGAAACATGTTGCTTTTAAACTTGTTTTCAATATGACAAAAACACGAACCAAAAAAGAGAAAGAAGAAAGTGAAAGGGTGGAAAAACTTAATAACGCTTTGGGTCTGTGGACTCAAACAAAATGTAAGTCTCAATGACAAAAGGAGTTTGTTCCTCTCAATAAAGCTAGACTCTATTTGGTTAACTGTTATCGTGTCTGTGTCTATTGGGTGCTTGTTTGTCTGTAGATAGTAAAATGGAATGAAGTAATATAGTAAGATATTGCAAAACACTTCAATTATTCAATTCGAACAGAGGCCCCAAGTCACACTTAAAATTTCAGATTTGAATTGCATTAGACACAAAACCTGATTTTCTGATTATTTTTTATCAGTTTGCCTCAATCCGATTTTAATGGATTTATGAAGTTCACACAGGTGAAAATAAACATGTTACACAAAGTTTAACAACCATAAACACTTGTACTATATTTCTTTAATATAAAAGCCACTTGTTTTGACATATTATGTAATGTAATTACATACACAACTGTTCAAATGTTTGGGGGCATTTTAAATGCTTTTGAAATAAGTATCTTATGCTCACCAAGGCTGCATTCATTTGATCAAAAATATTTATGAAATATTATTACAATTTAAAACAATGCTTTTCTATTTTAGTACATTTTAAAATGTAAATTATTCCTGTGACTGCAATGCTGAATTTTAGCAAAATATTATATATAGTATACACAAATTACAGTAAACGGGCCCCGAGAAACAGAAAAAAAAAAAGTAAAAGATGAGTGCACAATACAAAATGAAGTTTATTTGGCAACTTGGTGTTCAAAAATAATGTCATGTAATTTACAACATTTCTCAAACAGCACCAACTTCTTCATTAGAACCTCATGAGACATTGCTCATGGGAGTTTCACTTCCGGATGGTTTGAACAGACACCAAGAGCTGTAAGGCTGAGCTGATCAAACTGCAGCCTGGACTGTAATAACATTAGAGCGAGACAGACAACCACTATTCCTTCTAACGAAGATGGACATGAATTATAAAAGAAACACAGCTTAGTATTTCCAATTTCCGTGCATGAGAGGTTGGAAGTGAGTGTGTGTCTAGAAGAGCCTCAGTCCAGCTTAGCCCTCAAGTGTTTGTCTTTAACATCATAGGGTTCATAGTTCAGTATCTTCAGGCCGCCGAGTATCTGAGTGTGTGTTAGAACAGCTGGAGTCCAGCTTTGAGTTTGCTCAAATCACTGTGAGTCCAAAGCGGCCCATCTGCTCCACCGGCTCTGCTCTGAAGGGGACCACTGTGGATAAAGACGCATTTGAATGAAAATCATATTACAACATATTAACAACATGTTCCTAACTGAAAGTTTCTAACTCCTCTCACCTCCTGTTGCCATGGTGCTGGGGGAGCTGATCTAGCTCCACCTGCTGGTCAAATACAGTAAATGTAGAATAGCACTCCACCATCAAACAGGAGGGGTCCTCTGGCTGTCCTGGAACCTTTCCTAGCGGGTACTGTTTCCAGGGGACTTTATCTGATTGGACACAAGAACACCAGATTTAAGAGAAGAATTCATTCAAAACCGTTTTAGGATTTACTACTAATTTACCAATTACAGCTACTTGGTGATTGGCCAGATGTTAGATGGGTGGGGTTTTGAGTTGTCACTCTTCCGCATCACATTAAACACCAGCTGACATTACTTGTGCAAACTGGCCCTAGTATTTGGGGTCATGGAATCCGACCGCCCACATGTGCAATGACTGGAAGTGTGCAGATGGTCTAAATTTATGAATGAATTCATTATTCAAGTAACAGGTGTTGAAGCATTTCATTTATTTGTAATAAACTGCAGACATGCTGCAGCGCAAACATCACGTTTCATAAACAGAAGGCAATCCATAAACTAACTGCAGTGTTATTTATATACTATATTAGTTTTTAGAAATATTTTGTTGGCTTTTATTTTTTTAGCTTTCGATTTTAATTGTTTTTGTACTTTTTTATTACTTTAAAATAATTGTATTTGGTTTCAGTTTTATTAAATTAATAAATACCATTTTTAAAAATATAAAATACTTTACAAAACGCAGCAGGTGAGGGTGTGGGTGTTACCTGTGCACACGCTCCATGCTGATCCTCGTAACGCAAAGTTTCTCTCCTGTACAGTTTCTGCGCTTAGCTTTTCCTGGAGGTCCTCTGTGGGCGGAGCCTGCACGGATCTGGGGGCGTGGTTAGATGAGTGGGTGTTACTCTTGAGTCTGTCCTGAAGGTTCTGCAGGGTGTACACAGGCTGAGTGGGGTCTGAGGGTCCGGGGGAGGTGTTTTCATGGTAACCCTGTGTGTAAATGCTGCAGAGCCGGAGCAGGTTCTGTTGGGCGTCATGTGGGAGGGGCTTATCCATGTCACTCAAAATCCTTAAAAGGCAAGTTAAATTAGATTAGTTACTTTGACCCATATGTTTTGTGTAAATGTGTGCGCACGTTTACTCACTGTCGCAGAAGGAAAGGTGTAGCTGGGCATGGTGCGTTCACACATGTAGAAATCAGATTCTGCCATGGAAACTGTAATCTGTTCATGAAGATCCTTTCCTTGGATATTTTTAGTCGCTTGTGAGCCTTCAATTCACCTGCCACACAAATAGAGTTTGTTAAAAGAAGTAGTTTAGAAGGACTTTAACACAATGCTCAAGAAAACATTTTTAAAAACCATGGGTCTCATTTACGAAATCGACATACAAATGTTTTCACAAACAAATGATTCACCAATACCATTCAAACTAAAATTAATTTTTGAATTTACAAAAAAAAAAAAAAGCTTTAAAAAAACCTAGGAACAACTGAAACAACGTACACGTAAAAAAAAAATATATTTCTCATACTCTGGGCAGCCTTATTAACCTGATGAAATTTTATACAACAATATAAAATAATATTTCATCACACAAAATATGCTTTATAGCTCAAGTGTCTGAATAACAACACAGATACACGTACATACAGCTGGCTAATGAGAGGCCTGTGAGTATAAATATGAAATACTTCATGCATTTATTAGTGAATGAGACCCAAATCATTAAGATTTTCAAATAATAAAACAATAGATAACTGTTAAAAATAAGGCAAAACAAATTTTGGACACTTTCTGGCTTACTTTGGATTATTTCAAGCGATCAGATTTTCACAACAAAAAGTTTTCACATATTTTTGTTAAATGATGATACATGTTTAAATCAATATATAAAATGTTTGATAAGTTGGTTTAACTGAGCACTTTATGAAATTAAAAATATTTTCATAGACTAAAATTAGATGCTTTTTTTTTTTTTTAAGTAAAATGTAATAAAATTAATGAATATGACAATGAAAAAAAAAAATTGTCTGGTTACCCACATTCTTCAAAGTATCTTCTTTTGTGTTTAGCATAAGAAAAATTCATACAGGTTTGGAGCAACTTGAGGGTGAGTAAATGATAAAATGTTCATTTTTGGGTGAACTATACTTTTAAGTGTCCAAATACTTTTTAAAGACCACCGTATATTACCACAGAGACCCGGAGAATGTCTCAGATTCGTACTTTTGCTGTTGCAGAGTAAAATTTCGGAGATCCAGGAGGCGATGTAGTAAGTTCTGTGACTGGACGGCTCATTCGAGAGCTCAGCGAACAGTTTATCAAGGATCAGATTTATAAAGATGGATGAATTCAAGACCTTCAAACATGGCAACCAGAAGTGCAAAAACACTTGAGGAAGACATGGGGCGAACATGTCCACAGAGTCCTCTACAGAGAGAGGGAGAGAGAGGTCAATTTCATTTACATGAGTTAAGTCCTTCATGCTTTACTGCTTTATAAACAAAATCTGCTGCATTTGTACCTGAGGGGTCAATATCCAAAGACTCCAGTTGTTCTGCAGTAGGAATAAGGAATCCATCCTGCATTAAAACATCAATGAGGACGTCTCTGCAAGACAGACAGAACAGATGGCAATGAGACACATGCTCTTAACCACATCAGAAATAAAGACTTGCTCAGTTGCACACACCTGGCCTCTGTGGCGAAGTGTTTGATCTGCGTCAGGATCCAGCTGAGATCAGCGCTGGCATCCGGCCACACGCCACGCTGCTTTGCCAGCTCTTCGTACGTCTGCCAAACACACCAAAACAATGGGCACAACATAATTAACAACTTGAAACTACTTGGATTAATAACAGAAACTTCCTTGAAAGTTTTTAGCTTGTGTCTATCCCACATACCTACAATACAGTGTTATACACGTACCAAAAACACTCAAGTTTCACCTACTGTTTTCGGAGCATGGTGTAATCGGACATACTACTCATTTGAAATACTTTTTGCATACTATATAGTAGTGAAATAGGCATATTCAGCCACAGGTTCTTTGTGTATAATTGAGAATTCCATTAAACTGCCGTCTCAGAAACACAAGCTCATACTGCCCTCTGCTGGTGTCACCTTTTCCAAAATAAAATTCAAGCACTTTTCTTCAAGCACTTTCAAGGTGCATTTTCAAGCTTTTCCAGCACTTTTACAACTGTGGTTAAATACAGGTTTACATACATACTTCACGTTCTTCACTTTAAATCAGATGTTATTGTGCTATTAAAAACCACCTGTCTGGATTGCATTGCCGAAAAATGCCAAATATCGGCCGATATATCGGCCTTGGCAATATATCGGTCGACCACTAACACACACCTTGCTTTGTTAATCGTTTGGATTTTTGAAGGCACCTTTTATTTGTTCCGAACAAAAACAGCAAATTGCCAGCAGGTGGCGCTTTTTTCGGTTTCCCGTTTCGTCTCTACTGCATCACTTGTGGATGCGCGTTCATGACAGTATCATGACGTGAGCGGTGTGGCGGCGCTGACCCAGATCCGGCATAATGACGTCATCACGCCGGATCTGGGTCAGCGCCAGCATTCAAGGATTCAAGTCTTTTTATGTCCTTAAATTTGATACAAGATTATGTGACAATGACAATTAAAATCGGTTACGTTTTTGTGTGAGGGAAACGACACGTCATATTCATGACATTCTTCACAAATTATTACTAAATTTAGTATGAAAAACAAAATGGTTATTCAATTTGGGATTAAAACATGCAGAAAACGAGCAACAAACATTCCCCATCACTGAAACGGATGATTTCTAGCACGAGCTCACTGAATCTCGCCGTCTAAACCGCAAAATGAATTTCTTGTTTACATCGTATCTGTAGCTACTATTGTTTATGATGACAGTATTCGAGAGAGTGCAGAATGCATTCAGTGAGCGCATGAACTGAACATAACTGTAGCATTTCACAGATCACGTTCGTGATTTGTTATAACTGGGGGAAAAACGCGCACAGTTAAATCTTTGATGCATTGTGAGCAGATCTAAACATATGCCGCAATAAACACCTTTCATTCTTTTTCCAATTTCACTTTAATCTTGACAGTCTTAAAAGATTTAGTTTAACTGAGCAGGGGCATTTTTGTTTACCTTTTATATGGCTCAAAAGCACAGACTCACACGCGCGTCAATAAAGACAGACAGATCACACTATAGCCACACGCGTGAGTCGAGCGGAGCTGTTACGCTATATATTTTTTATATTAAAAAAATGAACTATTCATCAAGAAAGCGAATTATTATGAACCCATTGCAAATGCATTTTCAAGAACTTTAACCAAAATCCAAGCACTTTTCAAACCTTGAAAACACGACATTAAAATTCGAGCATTTTCAAGGAATTCAAGCACCCTTACGAACCATGTGGTGTGAGCTGGGATACTATACACAATGTGAAATTGGTCCCAGACTTACCTGAAACTGTTCTCGTTCATAAGAGATGAGCAGTTCTCTGACTTTTTCTGAAAAACAGAGAACAAACAGAGAAGTAATAGTTAATATTTTAAAACTATCCACCTTATTTTTCCAGTAAGTGCTTGATATTGCAAACTGGTGTGTCCATATTATTTTAGTCTTAATTATGAACACACTGGTTTGTAGTGCAAACAGTTTTACAGTTTACTGCACTTTGTTATTCTTCTTGCTATTTCCCTACAGCGGCTAAAGAACCAGAAGTCTCGCACATTCACAGAAAAGCTTACTTCTGCGTTGAAAAATAAGGTGGATACTACAGATTTAAGGTTTGGGCTTGGTAAGATTTTTTTTTAATGTTTTTGAAAGAAGTCTCTTTGGCTTATCAAGATGGCATTAATTTGATAAAAAATACAGAGAAATATTTTTACAATTTAAAATAACTTTTCTATTTTAACATATTTAAAATGTAATTTAATCTTGTGATAGCAAGGCTGAATTTTCAGCATCATTACTCCAGTCCTCAGTGTCCCACGATCCTTCAGAAATCATTCCAATATGCTGATTTGGTGTTGTTTATTTATTTTTTGGGGAAACCATAATCCCTTTTTTCAGGATTCTTTGATTAATAGAAGGTTCAAAAGAACATCATTTATTTGAACATCTTTTATTACATTATAAATGCCTTTACTGTCACTTTTGAATTTAATGTGTCCTTGATTAATAAAAGTATTTTACACCTTTCATTCTGAACAGAGCTAATGCTTTGCATTTAAGTGACATGAAATAACCTCAATACACTCCAAAGGAATTTAGTATTATGCAATTTATCTTATATTTGTAATATAATTGTCATGCTTTTATTTATTTATTCTGAGCTGTAAGTACAGCATGTAAAAGTCTGATCAGTTTCTGTCATTTTCCTTCCCTGAAGTTCCACATCTCTCTCCTTTACTGACACAAACTGATGGGAGTTTTATGTATGAAAGGCTACTCACTGTGTGCCTCGATCTCCTTCTGTCTGCGGAGTTGCTCTTCCTCATGTCTTTTAGCAAACTCCTCTTCGTCCTCCTCTTCTGATGAAGAGTTCCAGTCCTCTGTCAGCTGACTGCCCATCTGGCGAGACCAGTACTCTTGATGCAACCAGTCCAGCACAAATCCACAACCTGAAGAACACAAACAAACACAGACACAATGCACAGATTTAAACACTACAACACCATATGCAGCAAACAGAGAAGTCGGTTTACACGCGTGACTGTAAGGGAAGAGCCGTCTCTCACCTTTTCTGCACCACTTTAGTGACGGGAGTCTGCGATGTGTCAGATCATGCCTGAGGTTTACCACCCACTCTGGAATATTTATCTGTCAGAGAGACAAACTGTAGTCAGACTGCAGTTATAGCAGATGATGAAAGACATTCATCGGAGTAGATGTGTGACTTACATTCCCAGCTAACCTTCGTAAGGGTCTGGCAACTCTTTTCTGTTGCCGTTCTGTGATGAGATTAACAAACCTGAAACACAGTCATACTTGTTACTCCAGTAAAGTCAAATTCGATCTGATTTGTATGAGTCAAGTGCACTTGATGGATGATAAACATACCGAACCAGCGCCATGCCATACAGCAGCACTAGATCATTGGCCTCCAGCTGACCTGTGCTGTCCAGCACCTGACAACGGACCAGGTCCGCTGTGCTGTCCACAGCCACTGGAGTGCTTTGTCCAAACCTGTGGCGACAGACAGCATATCAGAGACAATGTTCCAGACCTGTCCTAATAAACTAGTTCAGACATTTTCAAAATGGGGAGCAGGATCTCCAGTGGGCCACAAGACAGAGCTAGGGACTTTGGAGAAAAACAGTGTAAAATAGAATAAAAAATAAATAAATGTAAACAACTAAATAAATAAATAATTTGAATAAAATAAATACAAATGTATTAAAATAAATTAATACATTTGCAATAAATAATTCAAATAAATTAATAGATTTAAAAGTACTAGAGTGATAAAAATAATTCATGTAACATTAGAAACTAAATCTTTTCTTAGTAATACTTTATGCATATTTAAAATACTAATTGTTCAAAGTATATATCAAGGCTTTATACACAATAATAAATAATAAGTGGCCTTGTGCATTTTTAGTAGGGGGTCCCTTGCACCAGTATGGCCATTTTTTTTGCATATAAAACTTTGAAACCCATGAACTAGTTAGTTTAACCTGTCCCATGTCAGCGTAGATGAAATGTAAGCATCAATCTCACGAAACTTGCCCAAAACCAAACTAATAGCAAAATATTACATTTTGCATAAAGGCAGTGTAATCTACTGTTAGGACCCTCCAAATTGCTTGTATTTTGACATTATTTCTAGGATAGTTTAAGCATATTTATTTCCTGTGTTGGGCAGATTACTTGCAAATTGTAGTTCGTTACCGATTCCAAGTTACATGATAAAATTTTTTTTTATTAGTAACATAGTTTATTACATTACACATTTCATATAAGACGACCGCGTTTTTTCAGATGTATTTCCAAGAAAAAAACATCGTCTTATATTCGGGACAATACGAGTATATATATATTTAGATCACCTAAAATGTGTGAAACATGTCATGGGTTTTTCCAAACAGGGTTCATATGTTAATAATTAAATAAAAAAAATGAAAAATGTATCAGACCGAAAAGAAAACAATACACGAGATGAAACATCAGCTGTCACGTGACCCACCAAACGGCGATCACAACATCTCCAACAACTGTGTATAAGGAACGCTGCTAAAAGCCAAGCCACTTTCATGGTACCTAAAACCCAGGATTGGTGTAAACTAAACTGAAATTGGACCAATCAGATGTGAGCAAAGTGACACATGTCTGACACAAAAAAGTCACTCCCCCAGTTTCTGTTCCTACAAATTAAAGGTCACTATAAAGCACCAAATACACAAAATAATGTTCTTTTTAGCAGCATCATATGACCCCTTTAAAAAATACAACAAAATTGTCTGGCTTTAATGAGAATTACAATTTATATATGACTTATATAATTATAATATGATTTATGTTACTATTAATCCATTACACACAAGCAATTTTAGTTTAACAATTATTATAAAGCATTTATTTTAAATGAATATTAATATATACAGATCATATGTAATATACAGAAGTGGTAGGATCAATAGATAACGCTTTAAAAATTTACAAATCTCTATGTATATAACTTGACATGTTTCACTTGTGACAGCACTAATAGAACAAGATCATTTCTTTTATTTGTCCTCTTTCATGAACAAGTACTTCAGTGTAAATTCATTTATATTCCTCGTATTCTTTGATCTCTTAAGCTTTAAAAAAAAAGAATCACACTGAATCAGACTTGCTCTGTGTTGCAAGGATCGTGATTGGCTGTTGGCCACTGATGTCACACATTCATGTGCATGCGCTCCACCAACTCAGGATCAAAGCCTGAGTTGACAAAGAAAGTTGATGATCAGCATCATGGTACCAATAAAGCCGGATTGGAGTGGTTTGGTTTTGTCAACTCAACACTAATCCTGTAACTCTGAATTTGTCCATCTACCATCATGGTACAGGCCCCCGATCACTGTCACAGCAGATCCACCCCTGACCACCATACCTGCCCTTCCACGCAGAGATCCTGTGCAGCGCGTGTTTCTGCAGCGCGGGCTCTTTGGAGAACAAATACTCCAGCACATGCTCGTACTCCGCTTTGTTCATCCAGGCCACGACGTGACGCGTCTTCCCCACCGTTTTCTTCTTCATCTTCAGATCGTAGACTTTATGCTTGCGAACGATGTTGTGTGTGGAGTCGCAGCAGGGAAACAAGTCTATGCAGTCAGATTCGAAAACAAAACAAACGATTCACGTCAATCTTATTTCCGAACACATCACTGTCCAGCTGTGCGGCAGGTTAAACGCTCCCCTTGCACAAGTGATTAACAATGGTTCCGTACGTACCTACAGTACACTTTCAGCAATAGAAAAGAATGTTTAAAATACAGCTTGCAATGATAACGTTAACTGCATTCAAATGATTGTTCTAGGTGTAGTCTACGGCAGTAAAGAGCAGTTTCCTTAAACTCTCGGTCAATTAAAATGATTCAGCATGGTATTTGTACAAAGCTCATGAGCACGATCAGCCATTTTTTCCAGATGGGTAAGATTCAGTCAAAGCAGTGACATTAAACCTCCAGCTATTGTGATAAAACCCATCCCGTCTTGATATCACACAGTGAAATTAAGAGATTAATTTGAACTCTTTAGAAAACATCCCATTAACATTCAGCAATACCAAAAAGTAACATGCTTCTGCATTTGGATCTGGTACCCCATGGCACTTAAATATGACAATCATTTAGTACCATTGTACATTATATCAAAGTACCATGGTATTACATATTAATCCGTGACTGTACCGACCACAGTAATTTTTTGTATGAGAATCCAGTAGATTGTATGATCCTCCAGTGAGCATCTATAGGAGATAATATTCACAATTTGCCATATTTCGATGTCTAGCAATTAGGTTACTGTGCTTTTGAAGAGGATCCTATTTAACAAAATGACATTACAAAATCGTCTAGTAGGCTCACATTATTAATCAAAGGACATTTGAAAATGATAAAAGTATAGTTATAATAATTTTTTAGCCTAGTCTAATTCTAAAGTCCAAATCTAATAGTAATATGTGACCCTGGACCACAAAACCAGTCTTAAGTAGCACAGGTATATTTGTAGCAATAGCCAACAATACATTGTATGGTCAAAATTATCAATTTTTTTTAAGGATATTAAGTAAAGATCATGTTCCATGAAGATATTTAGTAAATTTCCTACCAGAAATATATCAAAACTCATTTTTTGATTAGTAATATGCATTGCTACGGACTTCATTTGGACAACTTTAAAGGTGATTTTCTCAATATTTTGAATTTATTGCACCCTCAAATTCCAGATTTTAAAATAGTTGTATATCGGCCAAATATTGTCCTATCCTAACAAACCATCAATGGAAAGCTTATTTATTCAGCTTTCAGATGATGTGTAAATCTCAAGTAAAAAAAAAAATTGACCCTTATGACTGGTTTTGTGGTCCAGGGTCACATATCACATGTTCTAAAAGATGCTGACAATGTTTATCAGTTTTCAGTCTTGGGTCTCTCATATGTTCTTTAGTTTGAATATAAGTTATTTCTTTAAAATGTAATTTTGTCAACTTTGAGACAAGTTACATAGCACGATTAACTTTTTGTCCATATAAAGTCTCGCTGTGTTCCTCAAGTGAAACGCATTTCCCGTACCAAACTCTGCCATTCAACAGAGGAAGCCAAGACGAGTTTGGAATTTCTGGGAAAAATTACGTCACTGTTGGAATTGTGTGGGATACCCCCACCTCGAGTTCCCAGAGCTCGCGGCACACAAAGCAGCAGTAGCAGCGAATAACGGGGCCTGTGAGAATCCGGGCGGAGTTTAGTCAGACGCGCTTTGGTGTGCTTGCATCGGCTGGGCTGGGTGTGGTTTTCAAAACTCAGTTCCGTTAGCAGGAAACGACTCTAGAACCACCAGTACTTCTCTGAGCGACAAAGACGCAGCGAAAAGTGAATCTTTGTCTTCGGGATCTGGAAGAGATTTGAGGAGAAGCTTTGGCGGTGGCGGTTGCTCACTCTTGCGCGGGGACGTCAGCCGATGGGAAAAAGTTTGGCTTTCTGTTGACTTCATTGTATCAGCTCAGTTTGTGACACGTCCCCGAGAGAAGAGACAAAACACTGACAAAATGCCGAAAACGGTGAGTACCCTTGAGAAATGGAAACCGTTGGTTTGAGTTTGTGCTGTATCAAACAAAGACGGGAAGAGGTTTCACTGTGCTTTCGAAAGCTGCGCATTTTTGGTGAAACAGGAGACCGTAGCGACGCGTAGGCGCTCGAAAGGGGCGAGGATGTGCTTTCTCTTGTTGGCATTTTTGCCAGCTAATTCCCGCGGGTGAACGGTAGGCCATGCGCAGTGCACTATTTATGGCAAGAATTAATTATTTGGACAATGACGGTCGTTCATTCCATCCGAACGCACTGAAGAATAACTTATTGCGTTGGAAATTAAAAGGCCGACTTCTGTACTTTATTAGTTTCTACTTTTCTGTACTTATACCTTCGCTGTATGTTGTACTCTATAAGCAATTGTCTAGACATTACATGAACTTAGCATGATTTTTTCCCCCCCTAAACCATTTTTACTCATTTATTTCTCTCTGGCAGTGGCGTTTTGTGTTGTATAGGGGCTGAACCGTTACTCGGTGGCAACCTGTAACCCCCCTCTCTCCTCCCTCCCTAAATCTGATTGGCTTTCCATCATCGTTGCCGTGAATAGTCTAGTTTGCGGTAGGATTTTGATTCCAAGTAAGTCGAATCTTTTGACCGCTTTCACAAAAGATTCGTTCACTGTCACGGAATTCGTTCACTGATATCATTACGCCAGTAGGTGGCAACAAGAACGAGTTATTAAATCTCAACTCAACCAATTTCATAGAAACACTAGTTGTATTATCTTTAATTAGATTATATGTATCTACACATTTACTAAAAATGTCAGTTAATAACGTTTAAATGCCCCCCCCCAAATGATAACTAATCAAGTCTGTTATTTTTCTCTCCATTTTGTATACATTATTTTAATTCTATATCGGTCGTTTTTAAAAATGTGATTATTTAGTTCCGGTGTCCTGACATTTTATCCTACCCGTCAGATTGTCCTACCTTGGTTTACTGCGCATGCGCACATCAATATTGTGTCCTTTTTCTCACTCTGAACAACAATATTTAATGTATCTGCATTACTGTAAGGGTAGGTTTAGGGTTGGGGTAGGTGTAGACTTTAATAAAACACAATCTAATAGGTAGAAAAAAAATAGACTGTAGCTATCCTAAAACTATGAGACTGTAGCTGTATCCCTTCTAGCCACAACCGAGAATATAACACATAATTACTGTATTTGCATTACTGTAAGGGTAGGTTTAGGGTTGGGGTAGGTGTAGACGTTAATAAACCATAATTTTACAGGTAGCATTTTTCGTTGTCGAATTGTACTACCCACTGTTATAATGGGAGGTAGCAAAATCTGACAGGGTAGGACAAAACGACAGAGCACCATATACGATATATAACGATAACGAACAGCCTTGTCAGCAGATCTGCGTTGACAAAAGAGATGCTTCAAATTCAAAGCAACTACTCGTTTAATAAAAATAAAAAAAAGAACAATTTTTAAATTAATGTCTTAAGTCATTTGTGATTTCACTGACGTTTGACATCTTTTGTCATCTTTGTTAAAAACGGGAAAAAAATAGGCATGGCATGAAAGTGTTCACTCATTTGAACATTCATTCAAAGCGATTCACAGCTGCATCCGAAAACTCTAAAATGCTGGCTTCGGAGGCAGCACTCCAAGGCAGGAAGGCATCAAATTCTGCTTTACTTCCTGTCTCCGGAGGAACCTTCTTCTGATCAAATTTTGAAGGCAGCATAGATGTATCCTTCGCTGCCTTTGATATCCCACAATCCTGTGTGTTCCATTCCGTGACGGTTGAGCTAAAAAATAAAGATGGCATCTGAAAGTTGCGTTTGGTGGTCAGTTTGTCTGTAAATGTATATTTCTGACTAACCTTTTGCACTTTTGATGTTATTTCTAGCGAGAAATCAGTATTATAGTAATTAAATATTCGTTTAGTTATCTCAAAAACTCGTTCTATTTTGTTGTAGATCATTTAACCGCTACGCTGTCTCAGAAGCCTGTCCGAAATCAGTTTCATGAGGTGCCTTAGTGCAAAAACGCTGCCTGCAAAGTCATTGCCTCATAAGGCAGCAAGTCAACTGCCTAAGTTATTGGATGCAGCCCACGTGTTCAGTTCATTTAAGCTTCTGTCCAGCAGTATAATGGCGCGTTTTCGATCTGCTTTTGATAAGTGGTTCCGGATTAGAAATATGAGGCGTGAATTAAGAGACATTTTAGCATAGTTTTTATTTTGTAAACCACATTTAGTCTCGTTTTTATTCGTCAACAATATTGCATTATACATTTAATTATAGTCATCGTCACATTTTCATCGCATTGTCACATGACCAGCATTTACGTTGCGTCGCGTCTCGTTTTCGTCACATGATAAAGGTTCGTTGACGGCGATATTTAGTCATAATTTTCGTTGACGAAAGCAACACTAGTTTTTGGAGCTCGTCTGTCACTAGTGAGGGCAAGGCGAGCTCATGTCTCAGTCTTGGACGACTTTCCATGCCAAGGCGTGGTGCTCACCCAAATACAGTAGAAAACAGCCTTTATTGGCTAGAGTCCCTGATTTTTTTTTGGTTACACCTCACAATTAATGAATCATTGTTTAGGTTAAGATTAAATTTAAGACCACAGAACAACAGTAGGATGGAAGTACACATCACTTTCTCACAAGTTTTTCATTTATTCTTTTTTTTTTGTTACTTCCTCCATGAAATGCCTTTCATTGTTTGAGTGTCAGAAGTTAGTATCGCATGAGTCATATATTACAAGTATTCAAAAGAACCACTAGCAAAAAAGTACCATGGGCATGTGCTTGGGGCTTGTGGCATATTGTTCTTTGAAAAGTACCATGTAAATACCCAAATGACTAAAACAGGCTAATGAATTGAAACTGATTTTCTTTGCCTTTCTTTTGCATTCAAAAGATTGAATGTATTATATTAGATAATACTTTATTAGCCTTCATCAAGAAGTCATTAAGAAAAACACACACTCTAATTATATATATATATA
>NW_015635031.1:107200-113874 GCF_001515625.1 Sinocyclocheilus rhinocerous | reverse complement strand
ATATAAAAAACAGATCAGTAATGATGTACATGAAAATGTGAATTAAAGATTTATGACAAACTTAATCTGTGAAGCACTATTTACTTTAAATACTACAATTATTTTTATTAATATAATGTGAGTTATTAGCCTGTTAAATGGCTGTATTAGACATTTGAGTATTGATATTGTGGTGAAGCTCTAATTTCAAGTTGTTGTTTTTTTTCTTCTTCTTAAAATAGCATCACATCCTTGCATAATAGCTTACATGTAGCTTGTTAGTTTCCTCTCATGTTCTGAGGAAAGAGAAGCTCAGGTCAAGAACAGTTTGAGTGTGAATGTAAATGTTAACCGGATGTAATATCAGAGGCGTTTAGGCTGAGAAAACAGATGAAACATGACACTAAAATGAAGAGTGTCGGTGAGGTTGTGTGGCTGATTGCTGCACACTAGATAGTACCGTTTCTTTTCCGAGAATAGATATTTTTTTGTGATAATAGAAATCAGTCTAGTATAAGTAGATGGGGTTTCTTTTGTCACTGGCGACACTGGATGCATTTATAGAGGTTTGGATCTGCTTATGGAATCATATTGGCCTGTAAAATGAGTCAGAACCTTTTTTCGGCCGTTATTGTAGACTCCTGCAAGTTCAAGAGTTTCTTTCCGAAAATGACTCAAGGTTTCTGTGCTTACATCACTTCCTGCTTGAGCGTTTCCTGTTCGGGGCCAGCTTGGCTTGACGCTGCTGCGCAGTACCTTATTTGGAGTTTCACAGAACTGCGGCGTCTGCACACATACGCTCTCACACACACAGCTTTGTGTAGTGAGTATGGGCCCCTTTTCCTCTGCAGATTTCTGTTGCCCAAAATGCAGCTGTGTATGACAGCTAATGTACTAAAATGGCCTCTTTTATAACAAACACACTCCTCTCTCTCTCTTCCTTCACGCACATGCACTCACACATATGCATTTATCTCCAGTCATCAGTTTCTCAGTGTACTGAGTGGGAGTTTTGTGACCTCTGTACTTTCAGGTCAGAGGGAGTGTGCAGGCGAGAAGTGAGGTACTGATCAAGGTCAACTTAACACTATAACCCTTGTGCAAAATTTTATTAACAGTTTTGTGTGAGTTTATATCTGTTTCAATCACAGAAGTCTGTATATACACACTGCTCTTAGTAAGTTCGGGGTTGGTACAATTTTCAGCGTTTTTGAAAGAAGCCACTTATGCGGAGTAAGGCTGCATTTAGGCCTATTTAATCAAAAATACAGTATAAACAGTAATATTTTGAAATATCATTACAACTTAAAATAACTTTCTATTCTAAATTTCTATTTCAGTACTTTTCATAATTTAAAATATAGTAAAATATAATGTAATTGTGAATGCAAGGCAAAAAAAAATTTCAGCAGCTGTTACTCTAGTCTTCAGTGTCACACAGTCCTTCAGAAATTATTGTAACATGCTGATTTGGTGCTTGAGAAACAAGTTGAAAACCGTTGTTCTGCTAAATATTTTTGTGGAAACTATGAGACATTTTTTCAGGATTCTTTGATTAATAGGAAGCTTAAAAAACAGCATTTATATGAAAATGTTTGTAACACTGTAAATGTTACTGTCACTTTTGATCAATTTAATGCATCCTTGCTGAATAAAAGTGTTCATTTCCTTCAAGACAAAAATTCTTACCGACCCCAAACCGTTGAATAAAAAGTGACGTGACATGTGGCCAAGTATGGTGACCCATACTCGGAATTAGTGCTCTGCATTTATCCCATCCAAAGTGCACACACACAGCAGTGAACACACACACACACCGTGAACACACACCCGGAGCAGTGGGCAGCCATTTTTTGCTGCGGCGCCCGGGGAGCAGTTGGGGGTTCAGTGCCTTGCTTAAGGGCACCTCAGTCGTGGTATTGAAGGTGGAAGAGAGCGCTGTACATTCACTCCCCCCACCTACAATCCCTGCCGGTACGAGACTCGAACCCGCAACCTTTGGGCTACGAGTCCGACTCTCTAACCATTAGGCCACGACTTCCCCCTCGAATGGTAGTGTATTCACAATTTTTTCTTTTTGTTTTGGATTTTCTAGAAAATACCTCTCTTTGAAATCCCATATTTAAAGTTCAGGTTTAATTCTGTCAACAAAAGTACACTGATTTGATTCAGTACACACTAAAAAGGAGTGTAATGTCCAGACCATAAGTCCTGTAAAATCAAGACTTTGTAAAAGAGCATAATAGGACCCCTTTAAAACCATCCAGATGATCCAAAGTGTTCTGAAATTACAGGCAATAATGTCTACATCATTGTCTTACATTTAGTATTATTTGCTTAAATATTATTCCTGACCTGGTTAGTGGTTACCATGACCATGAAGTTAGAAAGGGGTTGGAGGTCTCTGGTATGTGCGAAGTGGACAGATTAACTGCAAACACACACACACACACACACACACACATGATCAGATTAATGATTTTTAATAAGGTAAAGCTCCAGGGGGGTTTGAGGAGAAAGCTCTAAAGTTTGTTCAACAGTTCACATTTCAATGGAGGAAAACTGCAGCATTGAACGACATCTCACTTCAGCCTCATGTGAGTCGAACTGTGTGTTGTGGGTCTGTGTAAAGCAATACAAATAGATTATAAGCTAAAATAGTTGGATAAATTTGCAAGTGGTTTTGGACAGTCACATGAAAAGCTTTATAGCTTTGAACAAGATATTTTGTACAAGACTATTATGTAACTGCATAATGCTGGTGTCAGTTTTATTTTTAAAGAACTTCCACTCTAGAGTAAATGAGCTGTATTTATTTAGTGGCAGAAGCCTTTGGTGTAGCTATAAGGACCTCGATTATTTATTTAAATATGTTTTGTGAGATAGCTCATTGTTAAAACAGAGCCACGTTTCAACTTCAAATTCATATTCATGCGTTTTTATCCTGTTTCAGCATTGGACGTTACTGATACTATCTATGTTCGTGTAAATGCATAGTAGTTCGTCTGTAAAGTGGATTTCAAGAGAGAGATTTGATCCTGCAGTAACAAGATGCTGTTGAAGTAATTCATGTAAATATTTCCCTGCAATATGGAAGTTCTGAACAGTTCCTGTTTTTTAAGATTGTTTGTTCATTTCTACCAGCTGTATATGTTGTTTTATGCAGTTTTATGTTTTGTAGTGAAGGTCTTGTAACTGTTTGCTGTTTTAAAGTTTAGCATAATTGTTTCCAAACTACTAGAAATTACAATAATTTGACTTCGATTAAGCTATAATGGTGCCGTGACATGGCATGTTTTTGCTAGTTTTCCTCTGTTGCATACTACAATGGAAAACACACACACACACACGACACAGACAAATGTGTGGGCAAATGTGCATTAAAAACAAAAGTTCAGATGAGGTTTGGCAACAAATACACTCCGATTTTGCTGTCTCTATGATTTTTGGAGGAAGTATTGTCATTATCCTGAATCAGACGACCAAAAGAGGGGGAGGGAGTGAGAAGAAAAGAGGTTGACTTTCACCACCACAGTTAGTTTGTGGTGTCAGTTAGCGAGGTAACGATAGAATAAACACACAAATATACAGAGGTTGTTAGGATTTTATCTCCCCTCGTCTGCCTGATAGAAACGGCAGCCATTTTGTCCCTGTATGAATGCATTTTCCAGGCCTACAGCCTCTGTGTGTGTGTGTGTGTGTGAGAGAGAATGGGATAAAAACACTGAATTTTGTGGTGAATGTGTTCTTTACACTATACTGGATTTTAGAACGAGAACTTGTGCCATGTTAGTCCAAATATTTACTCTAATTAGCCTTTTCATTGTAATAATTAGTTTCATGGCTTGTTCTAGTTGCAAGTGCGTGTGTGTGTGTGTGTGTTTAAGTGATTTTGGTGTATGCTATACACATACGAAGGATTGTTTGCCAAATCTGGGCTCTGTCATAGCTCACGATTAGCATTTTTGCTGCTTGCCAAAGTAACTTCACACATTAACTGATCCAAACCCTAGTGAGCAGCCCTGCTGTCTACTGCGTGCAGCTACCTTCTAAAGCAGCATCCTAATTGAATTGAAGCCTGACATTTTGAAAGACTTCACATTAGTAATAGCAACAACTCTGCATGTCACAGATATTGCACTGCTCAATAAGATACAACAGTTCCCACCCACGTTTTTAGCCGTCTTTGTTCTGGAAGTATTTTTTCCATAGAGATAAAAAAAAAAAAAAAGTCTTTGTGAAAGCTATAAGCCAGGAACCAAACCAGCCAGCTGTATACGAGATGAATCACAACATTATAAACTTTGATTTGAAGCAAAGAAGTATTTGAAATTCAGATTAAAAGATACAAGACTGTGTACAGAACAGCTTTGATGACGGGAAAGAGCTACGATAACATTGAATTACACAGCCAAAATAGAAATGATGGATAAATAAATATAAATCTACTGATTTAAAGATGTTGATTATGTAATGAAATAATATATTCTGTGTATTGCAAATTATGCATACAAATCATGGTGTGACTGTGTTTTACTTCGTTAATATGTAGTTTTCACCAGAAATTCTGCTGTTAAACATGATTATTAAATTTTTTTTTAAATAATGCAGGTTGATGGCTACAACAAAAGCATGTGCCATTGATTAACAACATTGTACTCACAGGAGGTCTGGTTTTAAAGGGTTAAAAGTTATCACTCAGAATCAATTCCCCTATGGAATCTACATTTCTGTCAGATCATCAACCATTGTGGGTTATCTTTTGTCACAGAGCTACATATGTCACAGGCTAATACGTTCATTTTATTGAAATTGCTTTTCTTAAAAGTGCAAATACTATGTTTAGCCTATTCTTTGCCGGTTCTGTGTGTAATTGTGTGAGTATGATTGTTCTCTGTGTGTGTGTGTGTGTGTGTGAGGGCGTCTGAGTAAAGGCAGGGTGATGGTTCTAAGAATAGCGGCAGAGAACCTCTGGCGGGTCCACTCTGAAGACCACACCCATCACACACACCCTGACCAGGCTGAACTACGCGTTCTTAGTTCCTGTTTCATGAAGACATGAGCTATTTTTACCCTGTGAATCCACCTCTGGATTGAGAGGGTCCATTACCTGACCAATATGCTGTTCCATATGTACTGCACACCCTCAAACACACACACACAAATCTGTCATTACTGACAGAGAGAAAGAGTGAGATTGAGAGAGAGAGGTTATTTTGGAGCTTGTGTATATGAAATGAACTCTCCCATGCAGACCCAGAGAGGAGTGGAAGTGGAAAGAAGCAGAAAAGTCATACAGTCGTGGGGAAAGTTCTGCTTGTTCTCTTTCTGTTCCAACTGGCTGATGTAAGCCTGTGAAACAGCAGAGCTAGGATTCTCTCTCTTTCGCTCTCTCTCTCTCTCACACACGCACACACACACACACACAGAAAGGCTAAATTCAAATGAATCACCTCATACTAAAGTCATTCCTAGAGTGCTTGATAGTTACCAACAGACGTACATTCCAATAATTCAACCTTGTACACACACATAACACACCTGGGTTTCAAATACAGTTTCACAATCCAGCCATTTGAACCAATGTTTCATGATCTGAATATCACTTTCTGTGCTGAATATCTAATAGTCCGTTATAACATTCAGAAGCACAAGACATCTGACATGTAATACAGTTGACAGTTTAGTGTGTGGATATGAGATATATTTGTAGAAAAATGGCTTCAAGGAGGTGTGTGAATAAGTAAATAGCTAGTGTGTAGATATGAGGGGAGGGGGGTGTTGATATACACGAATGAGGGACTTTGTGGATATCAGTTAGGAAGGGAATGTGTTGATGTCTAGCTGGGCCATCAAATCAAAGAAGGCGGCTTGACTATCCATAGAAGCTGAAAATGAATCCCAGTGACGCTTCCGTTTTATCAGTGAAAGACTGCGAGATAAGATGTAAGTAGGTAAACATTTAAAGGGGTCTAGAACTGCCTTTGTTTTTTTATTTTGTACTGTTCTGTGACGTCCATTTATGATGGTATCAAGATTTTTACATCAAAAAACATCATAATTTAGAAGTAATAGGCTATTTTCTGTCCCTCATCAGAGCGCTCTGTTTGAATAGGCGTGGAGGATTGTAGACTCAGAAGTAAATGCCCACTGATATGATTGGCTAACAGTTGTGTATGTTTAACAGCATACATCCTTCAGGGATGGACATACAAATCTATAATGATTACGTTATAAAAACAGTCACTTACACTTGTGTGTTGCGACATTACTGTCAGATCCAATATAGTCGGCACAGCATCGTCTTTTAGTTTCAATCTTTCTGAAAATCCTGCGTCGAATTGTGCCTTGTTTATAAACGAATCTGCAGGGGAAATTAAGTGAACAATAGACGAACTTACTGACGCGGTCTGGAATTTCATTAAAAATAGTTAATTAGATAAAGTTTATCTTTTGTGTCTTGTGTAGACCAGCTCACATTGCTTACCTACTACGTATGTGAATCGGTGGGCGGGGCTAAACAGGCAGTGACGTAGATTCGATGGGCGGGGCTAAACAGGCAGTGACGTAGATTCGATGGGCGGGGCTAAACAGGCAGTGACGTAGATTCGATGGGCGGGGCTAAACAGGCAGTGACGTAGAAGCAGGCGTTGATCTTCTTCTGCGGAGGCGGTGTTTAGCCACACTATTACATC
>NW_015635031.1:82213-107048 GCF_001515625.1 Sinocyclocheilus rhinocerous | reverse complement strand
TAGACTCGGTGGGCAGGGCTAAACAGGCAGTGATGTAGAAGCAGGCATTGATCATCTTCTGCAGAGGCGGTGTTTAGCCACACTATTACATCATAGAGTGGTACCTTCCACAAGCTGCGGTTTTCGCAGTTTTTAGATTAACAAGAAAGTCTTGAGTTCTGAAACATACAGAATGTTTCTAGCACAATGACCTCTTATGTCAAAAGATCAAGGGAATTTTGATTCCTCAGTTCATGACCCCTTTAAAATATTAACTGTTTTACAACACAAACTTAAATGATGACAGGAATATACAGTGATGCAAACTTCAGGTTTGAAGCTTTAAATTTAAAATATATAGACTGTCATTTATGTGATGTAAATCATAACTGAATGTGACAAAACACTAACAGCCTTTTTGGGTTATTAGGCATACTATTAAGGCTGAATGTATGCATATTTTAAAATATTTATTCTTTCTGTTTCTTTATTCCCTTAAAATCTGGCCCCTTACTATGGCCCATGACTCTTGAATATTAACTATCAAATCTCATTTGTGCTTCTCTTTGTCACGATTGTTTAGAGGACTTTCAAGAAACAATGTCATTTGGGTTCATTGATGTGCAAATGGTATGTTGAGCTCTTAAGAGTCTCAGCACATGGACACTGGTCTGCCTCACCGGCAGCTGCTTGATAAAGCAGGGCATTATGGGTACAGCTGAGCTGGAGGGGTGTGTGTGCCTAAATTGAGCTATTTATCTCTCGTGTACACAGTCAAAGCTGGTTAACAAAAAAACTTTATATGGACCACCACGTCAATAAGACCGTCCATATTTCATAGACGTTTTTACAGAACACTTGTTAGTTTTCTAATTAATGAAATAAAATGGATAAAAATGGGCTGATTTTATTTGCATAGTTGTGAATTAGTCAGAAGCGGCAAAGTGAGAATGAATCCTCGGAATGATCTGTTATTAACAGGAGGTGTGCTGTGATTGGCTGTAATTGTATAGTGAGAGGAAGTGAGACACTTTGCCCAATGTGTCTCCATGGTTATTGGAGGCGTGGTTATCTGCATCCTGTGGGGTGGAGGTGGGGATGGGGTGAGAAAGACAGAAAGAAGAGAGGGGGATATCTTTTTCCATTCGTTCCTCTCGCTGTTTCCTTTCATTGTTTTTATCTTATCCAGAGTTCCAGAGTGCAATTAATTATGTTAAAATAGCAGGCCACGCTTTGGCGCAGATTTAAACACACGCACACACACACACACACACATAAACATGCACACTCACACTCATCTAAACACACACATACACATAATGCCTCTTTTATAGTGCTCTTTGATCAGGGTTCAGGCTCTTTCTAGATAGTATAAGCTATTAAAGATGTTTAAGCTGTCCATGACAAATAGAGATTTCATTATTTTTATTGATCATGCTTTCATGTTAATTAGGGACTGAATGATTCTGATTTTATGGTAAATCAACTTGCTTTTGAATGTATTGAGTGCTTTTTTTTGTATTATACATGCATCGCTGCTGAATAAAATTTGGGGTTAGTAGTAGATTTCTTAATGTTTTTGAAGAAAGTCTCTTATCTCACCAAGGCCTCATTTATTTGATAAAAAAAACAAAACATACAGCATACAGTAATTTAGTCAAATATTACAATATAATATAACTACAATATAAATATTTTACAATATAAAATTTTAAAATGCAGTTTATTCAGAAATCATTCTAATATTCTGATTTGGTGCTCATTTCTTATAATCACAGTTGAAAACGGTTGTGCTGTCTAATATTTTTTTCTTTAATGGAAACAAAGTTAAAAAGAACAGTATTGAAAACAGAAATCTTTTATAACATTATAAATGTCTTTACTGCTTCATTGGAAATCTAACAAGCCTCCAACTATCTCTCAGTGGCTAGTGGATGCCATGTTTTTCTAAAATTGGAAAAAATGAGATGTTCTGGGAAAAAGTCTCTTAACTTCTTAACTCCTGTTTGATATGATTGTTTATATAATTTATGTATAAATATTGTATTTCATTACTTATTGTTTCTTTTAGTATTTATTTATTTTTAGTATTAGTATTTATTTATTTTTTTCCTTTTCATTAGTGGTTGTGTAATATCTTTGGTAAAAACAAAAACGATAACATTGCGTAATAATTTGTTTTCTTGTTGCAATGTTTGTTCTAATAAAGTATCGATATAAATGTCTTTACCGTCATTTTTGATCAATTTGATTGAATCCTTGCTGGCTAAATGTATTACATTCTTTTTTTTTTTTAAATCACTCATTCATTCATTCATTCACATTATTTTTTTTCCCCCTTCTTTCCAGATCAGTGTTCGTGTGACTACGATGGATGCTGAGCTGGAGTTTGCCATCCAACCCAGCACCACAGGGAAACAGTTATTTGACCAGGTGTGTGTGTGTGTAAATTTTTTGCTGATTACATTTTTTTTTTAAAGAATTTAATAGCTTTTCTTTTGGTAGCACCGCCCACATTGAGATCTTATTAATTCAACATCCTGCTCCTCATAAGCATGCATTAAATGTCTTCTGAGTGACTGTGAATATATCACATTCAGTATGAGCAGATATACTGACTTGCAGTGGAAACTTAAGACTGTGACAGAGAAGCTGTGTCTGTGTTTAGATTAAGAACTGGAAATCCTTCTTGTGAGGGAATTCTCCCTTCCTCCACCCTTCCTCTTTCTGACTCTGCTTCTTCCTCAGGCTGTAATTCTGTACAGTCCCCTCTACCTCACTCTTAGTCACTCTGTACATCACGTCTATGAAGTCACTCTTTCGTAAACTTGATAATAGGCAGCTTTGTTCCTGAGCAACCTTTAATTTCTCTCACACACTCACACACACACACACACACGCACACTCACTCACTCTGTCTCTCACACACACAGAGCATTCATTCTTCGGGCAGTTGTGTAGGTTGTGGAGTTCCATTATTTTTTCCAGCAGGATTTAGTCTTCAGTTTGAGTCGAGGGTTTGAGATTAGAAGGTCTCCTGTTGTCATGATACCAAAGCTTTAGAAGACAATACCAGTACTACTGAAATTTCACCATACTTGTTACCATCTTTCATATTCATACAACAGCAAAAAAATTAATATGCTACTGAGTATTAAACTGTAAATGTATATATAAAAAAATGTTAAATATAAATTTAAAATGTTAATATTATCAGATGAAATTACAATGATGGTATTTAAGTCTCAATAATATTTTTAGTGTATCAGTTTTGAGATTTTAATGTTTGTTCAAATAGTTCATCAAGACAAATGAACAGTCAGAAATAAATATCTATTAGGGTGCATGTACACAAATTCGATATTTGATATCTGATTATTTGTCCTATCTGTTTTACATTCTCTTAAGACCAATGGTATGTCACCACCCAAAGTTTTTTTTAACGGAGTTAATTCTTTTATTCTGCAATTTATTGCATTACATTTGATCAAAAGTGAAAGACATTTACAATATTACAAAATATTTCTATTTCAAATAAATGCTATTATTTTGAGCTTTCTATTAATTAAAAAAATCCTGAAAAAATCAAATTTTTAACAAAAGCATTAAGCAACATAACTATTTTCAAAATTGATAATTATAATAATATTTCTTGAGTGTCAAATCAGAATATTAGAATGATTTCTGAAGCATCGTGTGACACTGAAGACTGCTGAAAATTCAGCTTTGCCATCACATGAATAAATTACATTTTAAAATAGTTATTTTACGTTGTATTAATATTTCACAATATTACAGTTTTTTACTGTGCTTTGATTAAATAAATGCAGCCTTGGTGAACATAGAACTTTAAAAAAAACATTTTAAAATCTTACTGACCCCAAATTTTGAACAGAAGTGTTTCTAAATGTATATAACCAAGATGGACATTTTACCCAAAAAGTGAATTTGAGTGTTTGAAAGCAGAAACCTATCAGACGGTGTATAAAATTGAGTTTGTATTTGGTAATACCGATACAGTACTACTATCAGTTTATTACTGGTACTTTTGAAAATCTCTAATCTCTATTGTACTTTAGTGTGTGATTGTTTTGAATATAAATAAATGTGTGTCCAGGTTGTGTGTATCCAACTTCCTGTTAATTGTCCTAAAAAAAAAAACCCTATCCTAATCATCCAGCAGTGCAGACAGCATGATGTTATATTCAAAAGAGACTGATAGAAGCGTCACCTCTTTCTGTTTACAAATCATATATAAACCCAGCTGCCTCCTCCCCATTATTTTCTCTTTCTCCACATTAGCTCATCGCTGTCTTTCATTCTCTTTCTTTCTCTCTTTTTAACTTGCATGATTTTCAGACACAGTATGGTCTGACTGGTGCAGTTGTGAGCCAGCATTTGACAATACCTCACATTTTCCATTACTGTCTGTCTCACACACCCTCTTGACCTAGAATAGCGAGTGTCTTCTTGTGTGTATGTGGTCACATTCATAGCATCTCTTGAGCGTTCCACCCCTGCTTTAAAGCTAAATACATAAGGCAGTGATTAAATAGCTGAACGTTTGACCTCTTGGAGGCGCTGCTGGTTTTTACTGAAGTTTAATTCAGACATCTCTGTCATTAGTGTGGAAGTGTGGAACAGGTCCAATGATTCTTTTAAAGGAAATTTAGCATTTAGCATTAAAATAATTTTTAGTTATTTATTTTAAAATAATTATTAAATTAGCACAACTACATTGTGAATGTTAAATATATGGTCCAGTCCCAGCTGTAATGCCACTTTTTCCATGTCCATGAAGAGGAATTTGAGCTTCAGTCTCCTTTTCAGATCCCTCTATTACAAAAAGCAAATGGGTGTGTGAAAATGCTATTTTATTTAATATGCCTGTTTATTTAATATGCGTCTGTTTTATAGGTGGTGAAAACCATTGGGTTAAGGGAGGTGTGGTTTTTTGGACTGCAGTACCAGGATACCAAAGGCTTTACCACCTGGCTTAAACTCAACAAGAAGGTATGTGTGTGTGAATGCATATAGGATTTTAGCATCTCATTAGCACCAGACTTCATTTTTATACAGCTATTTATTTTTTGTCATGAATATATTTAGTCAGTATTTCATGTCATCAAGTTCATTTTACTATGATTTCAATGGTGCATCATTTCAGTAAACAAAAACATTTGAATCGTGATTATAATGTGCAAAATTATGAAACATGTCAAATTCTGAAAGACTAAACTTTCTAAGATTTTTGATCATGGGTGCTGACAGGCAGGTGGAATTAATGACTGAAAGTGATTCTAGTTTATTCTTTGTTGCCTAGGTTACGGCTCAAGAAGTCCGCAAGGAGAGTCCTTTGCTGTTTAAATTCAGAGCAAAGTTTTACCCTGAAGATGTTTCGGAGGAGCTGATTCAAGAGGCGACTCAAAGACTCTTCTTCCTTCAGGTCGGTGTGTATTTACATTATCACTGTACATCTAAGGTAAAATTAAATGCACGATGTGGCCTTAGATATGTTCATATAGAAGGCATGCCAATCGGAGTGGATTGAAATGAGCTCTGGGTCTTGGAAAGTGATAATGTGATTGTGATATTGCACAATCTGGTGGTCAGTGAAGGAATTGTACCACCAGGTTCGCTTACAAGCCAACATTAAAGGAACACTCCACTATTTTTGAAAATAGGCTCATTTTCCAACTCCCCTAGAGTTAAACAGTTGAGTTTTACCGTTTTCGAATCCATTCAGCCGATCTCCGGGTCTGGCGGTAGCACTTTTAGCTGTAGCTTAGTGTAACGCTTCTCATCCGACAGCACATAAATCACAGGCGGACACAGAGAACTGCGTTTCATGCGGTGTTTACTGTAACACAACAAGGAGAGAAATACATCCTCTGGCGACAGTGGGCATTTATACACATGTACATTCATCTAAAAGAGCAAACAGAAATTAGAGATAAACCTGTGTTTGATTCAAAGAGATGGCGTTAGCCATGCAACGCACATGTTGAGCAAATTGCATCCAAACTCCACAAAGTTCATCAAATACAATCACAGTCACTTAACATCTTGTTACACAACATCATTAACCGTTTATCTTAATATTATTTGTGAAATCAACAAGTGTCAAGTTACAAAGAAAACTCATTTTGCGGGAGCACATTTTACCTACCACCTCTCAGCATCGGATAAAGTCTCTGCTGGGGGTGGGGGTGTGGTTTCACAGGCAAGGCAAATTACCCAAAATACTTAATATCGCCACAAGAGGTCTCCAAACAATTAATAAATGAACAAAAACACAGCAATTTTGGTGAAAGTTATAACATTTAAAGTAACATTTTTAACCCTGTTACATTAGCATAGATCATTGAATCTGATTAGACCGTTAGCATCTCTCTCAAAAATGACCAAAGAGTTTCTATATTTTTCCTATTTAAAACTTGACTCTTCTGTAGTTACATAGTGTACTAAGACCGACGGAAAATGAAAAGTTGCGATTTTCTAGGCCGATATGGCTAGGAACTATACTCTTATTCCGGCGTAATAATCAAGGAACTTTGCTGCCGTACCAGGGGTATTTTCAGGCGCTGCGTAATATCATTGCGCCTGCTGCACCCCTGGTACGGCAGCAAAGTTAAATCGCAACTTTTCATTTTCAGGGAGTTGGAAAATGAGCCTATTTTCAAAAATAGTGGAGTGTTCCTTTAAAGCATTTCTTACTTTGAAACAGTTCCATTGTTGGTTTACTTCAGGTGAAAGAGGGGATCCTGAATGATGATACCTACTGCCCCCCGGAGACTGCAGTGTTGCTGGCATCTTACGCAGTGCAGGCCAAATATGCTGACTACAACAAGGATGTTCACACTCCTGGATACCTATCCAGTGAGAAACTGCTCCCACAGAGGTGTGCATACACAGATATTGTAGTACCAGTGGGGGCTAGTGCTTCTCCAGAGTGAGGGAGTGCAGATGACTGACAGAAAGTGTGCTTTGATCGGTTTTCTTATGTGGTGTATGCAATGCTCTAAAATCAGCTTTTCTAAGCATTACTAAACTACTTAATGGAAGAAACTAATAAAGCTCAGAAATCTATTATAATGACAGTATGATTAAGTATACAATATTTACAAATGGCAGTAGACAACATTATGGTTGCTGAAGGCAATAATAATTGTGTACATTTAAATAGCAAAATTTAAATTCTATTCTAAAAAAATAGACATTATATATAATAAAAAATCTATTAAAGTCAAATTAAAATATTAAGGCTATAAATATTAAAGTCTTGACTCTTTAAACACTGTGTATTAGTTGTTTTAAAATTTCAAACCATGTCAGTCACATACATCATTTCATTCGTTGATATTAAAGTATATGGTTTAAATATCAGTGCTGTGTGGTATCTAATCTATTAAATTACGCCTAGAGTAGTATATAATAAATTATTTGGGCTAGGGCTGCAATAATTAAAAAACAATAATGACGATAATTGACAATGAATGTTTATTTTTATTAGTTCATATTTTATGTTCATGCCAAATTTTAACGTTTTATTCTCCAAAAACTTATTTGAAACCTTAAAAGTAGACACTTTACTTACATTTAATGTGCTTTTTATGGACATAAAATCACTTTTGTAAATTTCTTTTGATGCGGACATCTTAACGTCTTTGACCCTCATACATAAGCTTAATTTTACACTGAGAAAATCCATATTTCTGTGAAAAAAATGCATTAAATAAATGGCAGAGGCCACCGTGTCTTGTGTAGGCTTAAAGCATAGTACGTAATGTTTTGTTAAAAGGTATCAGCCAGAGAACATGTTAAGAATGTGTTTGATATTCTGAATGTGAGCATGTGTGTGTAATCTTTTCTCTGCAGAGTTTTGGAACAGCACAAGCTGAATAAGGAGCAATGGGAGGAAAGAATTCAGGTCTGGCATGAGGAGCACAAGGGCATGTTGAGGTACAGCCAATGGAATGTGCGCTTGCTTTTTTCTGTTTTATCGCTGACTGCAGTGACCCTGTCAATCACACACACCAGACAGAATGATAATGTGTATCTGTGTGTGTGTGTTTCAGAGAGGACTCGATGATGGAGTATCTGAAGATAGCTCAGGATCTGGAGATGTACGGTGTGAATTACTTCAGTATCAAGAATAAGAAAGGATCAGAGCTGTGGCTGGGTGTGGATGCCCTGGGACTCAACATCTACGAGCAGAATGACAAGTACTTGCTACGTTTAACATTTAGAAACCGATTAATGGGTTTGAAAGGTGTCACAAATATATTTGATATTACATAATAACAAAATACCATATAACAATTTGGGGCCAGTAAGATTTATTATTTATTTTTTTTCAAAAAATTATTACTTTTATTGTGTAAAAGTAATAATTAAAGTGACAGTTAAGACTTGTATTGTAACAAAAAAATTATATTTCAAATAAATGCTGCAGTAATCCTTTCTATTGTAAGTCGCTTCGGATAAAAGCGCCTTCTAAATGATTAAATGTAAATGTATATGTATTCTTCAAAGAATCCTAAAAAATGTATCATGGTTTTCAGTGGCACAACCAATTTCAACATTATTATAATAAGAAATATTTCTTGAGCAAATCAGCATATTAGAATGATTTCTGAAAGATCATGTGATGCTGAAGACTGGAGTAATGATGCTGAAAATTCATCTTTGCCATCACAGGAATACAGGAACACAGTTTTTTATTTTAATTAATAATAATAATTCCAAGTAGTTTCATTTTCATGCTTTTGAAAGTCACACAAATCAGTTTTAAACTTATTTACTAAATTTTGGGAAATATCTAATACAAACTAAATAAAATAAACCGATTAAAAGTTTCAGGCATCTTGTAGCCTAATCATGGAAAGTGACATTTATTTGTGTGCCGAAAAACCCTGACTCCTCTCTCCTCCTCTCTTTCCAGGATGACACCTAAAATTGGTTTCCCCTGGAGTGAGATCAGAAACATTTCTTTCAACGATAAGAAATTTGTCATCAAACCCATTGATAAAAAAGCCCCGGTATGTCAAACAAGATTTGTGTCTGACTTATCACAGTTTCTATTCAGTTTCTTTGCAAACAGGGTGTAGACGAGAGGAACGCTGTTCTTGCAAAGCAGTGGAGCGGTGTAATGTTTCATGATGCGATTTGAGGATGGTGAAATCACAGTGTAGATTTTCCATTGAAGCTGCACGTTTCTCTTTCTTACACTTTACCACAGACATAAAGAGTCTGGATGTGGATGTGTGTCTCTCTTTTTTTTCCCCATTCTTCAGTATTTCCTGTAGCTCCTGATCCCTCACTCCCTCCCCCTTCTTTCTTTGGCTCTGTTCCAACCTTAGGGAGCTGTGTATGTAGGCAGCATTTTAAAGGGGTCATATGATGTTGCTAAAAAGAACATTATTTTGTGTATTTGGTGTAATGAAATGTGTTTATGCGGTTTAAGGTTAAAAAAACACATTCTTTTCCACATACTGTACATTATTGTTTCTCCTCTATGCCCCACCTTTCTAAAACGCGTCGATTTTTACAAAGCTCATCGGTCTGAAAAGCGAGGTGTGCTCTGATTGGCCAGCTATCCAGTGTGTTGTGATTGGCCGAATACCTCAAGCGTGTGACGGAAATGTTACGCCCCTACCATATTGTGATGCTGTGTCCCGGAGAGACAAAAACATTAAAACTCATTATTAACGAGGCATTTGTTGCATCCAGTGGGGACATAACAAATCTTCCCACATCGTGACGTAGACATGTGGGGGCGTGTTTAAACGAGGCGTTTTAGGAGGGCGTGGACCAGTCTTAACTTTTATAAAGAATATCTCTTTGGGTTTGAGACTTTAGTCTTTGCAACTTTAGGGATCTTATCTATTCACGGACAGCTTGTAACAGTCCAAAGAGAAAGGAAAACTTGAAATCGCATCATATGACCTTGATGATCTTTAAGGCATCACAGGAAATATGTATATAATGTCCTCTATTTTTTTTCCCAACAGGACTTTGTGTTTTATGCCCAGCGTTTACGCATTAATAAGAGGGTTCTGGCCCTGTGCATGGGGAACCATGAGCTTTATATGAGACGCCGTAAACCCGACACCATCGAGGTCCAGCAGATGAAAGCACAAGCCAAGGAGGAGAAGAACCACAAGAAGATGGAAAGGTGAGAGGGGAAAAAAAGCTACAGAGTAACACCACACAAAGGCTCTGATATTAGGTCAGGATTGTGATTATTTGTGTTAATTTGGATTCATTGCAGTGATTTAAATATGTTGATTCTGCTCACCAAAAGGATTCGTACAGATGCGATTCATTATGTGACGACTTCTGTATGTTACATCCTTACACCATTAGATGGCAACCAGTTAATGTGTCTGTCTACTTATAAGTGACTCATTTAGTGATTAAACGGATTCATTCACAAACTTTGTGTCACCATCGACCAAATGAAGTCTTATTGTTTTGTATAAAATGTTCACACATTTTATAAATTTGGATCATTCTGTCCCATTTATCTTCTTGTAGAACAAGAGTGACTTGTTTGTTCATTTAGTTCACAAACAATGTGTTTTTTAAAAATTTTTTTATTTAGTTTGTTGTTGAACGTTCAGTACTCCTTTAAGGTCTTGTTCAGACTTAGGCTGAATTTGCTCAGTATGTCCAGCAGAAAAATAATGATTTGTTCTCTTAAAAGATTTTGATTGTTTGAAGCATTTATCAGGCACAGTAGGATAAGCTACACCTTAAGACAATAATAAGTGTTTATATTTGAGTGTTGTGTTGATAGATGAATGGTTGTATGTTTAGATTAGTTCATTGTTCATTGTTGGGCACTTCACAATGCCAGGAAGGACATGCTCTTCTAATACATCTGTCTGTGTGTTTCAGGGCCATGCTGGAGGATGAACGTAAGAAGAGAGAGCAGGCTGAGAAGGAGAAAGAGAAGATTGAAAAAGAAAAAGAGGAGCTGATGGAGAGACTCAAAGTGATAGAGGAACAGACGAGAAAAGCTCAGCAAGGTGACATGGAGTGAAGTTTGCTCTTTTTTTTTTTTTCTTATTCTCTTCATTAATGATCATTAATCATTCATTATTTTGCGTGGGCAGAGCTGGAGGAGCAGACCCGCAGGGCGATGGAGTTGGATCAGGAGCGTAAATGTGCTCAGGAGGAGGCGGAACGCCTGGAACGGGAGCGCCACCTGGCAGAGGAGGCCAAAGCGGCTCTGCTGCATCAGTCTGAGAGCCAGATGAAGAACCAGGAGCATCTGGTCAGTTAACATGACTACCAAGATACACATTGCCAGCCACCATGGCAGCACAATTCTAGTCACCATGACAGCTTCACAATAACACTTTAAGTAGGTTACAGTTGTAACTATGGTAACAAAACTACAATTATGAAGTTTCCACGAGAACCAAACATCCTCTAACCACAGAGCGCAGGACACCCATGAGATCTTCTTCCCATGAGATTCTGAGTATATGTGTGTATATATGTGTGTGTATACAGGCAACTGAACTGGCAGAGTTGACTTCTAAGATCTCCCTGCTTGAAGATGCCAAAAAGAAGAAAGAGGAGGAAGCATCAGAGTGGCAAATAAAGGTAAACATGGTTACTTGTTAGTAGGTGCACTGCAGAAGTTTATCATAGAATGAGCTAGTTAGTAATAGATCTGTCTATCCATCTATCCACACCATTGTGCAGAAATAGAAACCACACAACCGGGAAAATGACTTGAGGTCAGTCACTCATGTTAAGACAAAAATGATTGTGGGATTTATAGAGATGTGATTTATTATTTTATGCTTTTATCACCATATGCCTTTTCAGGATATTGTTAAGATGGATAAAAAACTTAAAAATTAGTATTTTACAGCTTTGGCAATTTTCAGTTTTTTTATTAAGTTATTAAAGAAAAGCACATAAGCATCTCAAGGCACAGTACAAGTATCAAACTGTTACAGAATCAAGAAAGTGAAAACTCTCTCTCTCTCACACACACACACACACACACACACACAAATAAGCAAGCAAGCACAATAAATGCCCACATACCTATGAACATATAGTCACAATAATATAAGCATGCAAATAAAACATCTAAACAAAAAAAAAGAAGAAAGAAAATCCAGAAACTGCCTCCTTAACGAGTTCCAGAAAGGGGCTCCAAGATTTTATAAAAAGATCAGGTTCCATTCAAATTCCAAATTTAATCTTTTCAAGTTTGAGGGTAAAAAGTAGGTCAAAAACCCATTGACAATAAGTTGGAGGAGATGGCAGCTTCCAATTAGACAATTTTGTCAGGAATATTTAATCATTTAAATAAATAAAATAATTATGTACACCCATATAAACATATATTTTAAAACACTTACAAATCTTTCAGATTATATGTTTTAAATGGTTAAAGAAAAAATATACAGTATGTAAAAAGTAATTTTTTAAAGAAATGAATACATTTATTCAGCAAGGATGCAATAAATTGATCAAAAGTGAATGCTGTTTCTATTCAAGCTGGAAAATGCATCACAGTTTCCCTAAAAATATTAAGTAGCAAATCTGTTTTTAACATTGATAATACTACAGTGTTTCTTGAACACCAAATCAGCATATTAGAATGATATCTGAAGTATCATGTGAACACTAAAGACTAGAGTAATGGCTGCTAAACATTCAGTTTTGCCATCACAGGAATACATTTATATTCATGCTGTATTTGCGATCAACAACATTTTATACACTTTAAAATATATGTGCAATATTCTAAAGCACGTAAAAAGCTGTTGACCTTCTGTAAACAGGTTTTTGAATTTAATCTGTGATGTGGACAGTTTGAAAGAAATGATTCAATGGAAATGGAAATCATAATTAAACTTAAACTTAAACTAAATCTGCCTGCATTTTCTGCTTTTTGAGGTTTAAATCAATAATGATGTTAAAATGATGTCTTAATAGTACCATGCTTGTGGTACAAGCACAGTCTTTATTGACCAAATAAAAAGCACTTTATTATCATCACAAAATTAGTAACTTTTATATGGCCTAGATAGATCACGGTGTGAATTTTTTGTGTGGTGATTGTTAATGCAGTGCTGTGTGTCTCTTCCAGGCCACTCTGGTGCAGGAGGACCTGGAGAAGACTAAAGAGGAGCTGAAGAACAAAGTCGTGTCAGCCCATGTTCCAGAGCCAGTGCATGGCGAAAACGACAACGACGATGATGAGAGCAGCGCAGAGGCCTCCGAAGAACTCACCTCCGCAGCGGCCTATAAAGACAGGAGTGAGGAGGAGCGCATGACAGAGGCTGAGAAGAACGAACGAGTCCAGAAACATCTGCTGGTGAGAGAACTACTTCACAATAGGATTTTTAAAAGGATAATTCATCCAAAAATAACGCTTCACTTTTAGTCATATTTTTAGAGGGATAGTTCACCAAAAAATGAAAATTCTGTCGTTCATTACTTACCCTCATGTCGTTCCAAACCCGTAAGACCTTTGTTCATCTTCGGAACACAAATTAAGATATTTTTGATCAAATTCGAGAGCTCTCTGCCCCTGCACAGAGGGAACTAATATGTTCAAGGCCCAGAAAGATAATAAGGACATCGATAAAATAGTCCATGTGACATCAGTGGTTTAACTGTAATCTTATGAAGCTACGAGAATACTTTTTGTGCGCAAAGAAAACAAAAAGAACGACTTTATTCAACAATTCTTCTCTTCCGGGTCAGACTCCGCTGCCATTCATGAGAGTACGACGCATGCGCTGCGCTTTGTTTACAAGCAGAGGAATGCAAATGCATGAGTCATGGTACTGTCGTGAACGCACAGCAGAGAATGACCCAGAAGAGAAGAAACAGTTGAATAAAGTCATTATTTTTGTTTTCTTTGCACACAAAAAGTCTTCTCATAGCTTCATAAAATTTAGGTTGAACCACTGATGTCACATGGATTATTTCGATGCCCTTACTAACTTTCTGGACTTTGAACGTGGTAGTTCCGTCTATGCAGTGTCGGAAAGCTCTTGGATTTCATCAAAAATATCTTAATTTGTTTTCCAAAGATGAATGAAGGTCGTACGGTTTTGGAACGACATGAGGGCGAGTAATTCATGTCAGAATTTTCATTTCCCTTTAACCATTATACTCCAAACTGATTTGACTTTTGTTTTGTGTGGAACACAAAAGGAGGTATTTTTCAGAATATCCAAGCTGCACTTTGTCAAAAGTAGAAAGTAGACACCCATGATTAGCCTGTAATAAACGCTTTATCAGTGGAAATTTACTTTGAACGGGGAAAAAAATGAAATATCTTTTTCCACAGACTCTTAGTTCTGAGCTTTCTAATGCTCGTGACGAGACCAAGAAGACCCAGAACGACATCATCCATGCAGAGAATGTACGAGCAGGACGAGATAAATACAAGACGCTTCGTCAGATCCGCTCTGGAAACACCAAACAGCGAATCGATGAGTTCGAGTGCATGTAAATGTACCGCAGTCAGCCAACAGGGGGAGCTACAGCCTGCCTTTTGCATCATTCCTGCAGAGGAACTACAGTACCCACAATGCACCACTCCAACAGAAAATAAAGCCAAATATAGAATAATGCTGCACAGTTCAAAAATCCCTTTAATTCAGGAGTGTTGTTTGGGTTACTGCATTATGATAAGGGAGATTTATTTTTTTGCGTTGTGTTTTGACCTAGATGTAGCTTTTTTATTGGAAAACATTAACGGTTTGCTGATTAATTGAACTAAAGGGTTTTAATTTCAGTAAAACTGGGATTTCAGTAGAAATTGAAGTATAAAAAAACATTCCAGTGTTGGGATAGATTTTGAAAGCACTCCAGAGAGACATGTCAGTGTGCCAATTCCAATCAGTATAGTCGATATATCAAATTGCACAGTGCCATTGTGATGGTGTAATAGCCTCGCTATTGCTATAACATTGTATCTATGTGCCTTTCTAATAAAAACAACTACAGTATAGATTAAAACTCATGGCTATCTGCTCCCATCAACCACTCTGCCAATACAGGCAACCCACAAGAGCAATGGGGTGTGTGTGCGCGTGCGTGTGTGTGCGCGCGCGCGCGTGTGAGATCCCGGTTGATAATTCTTTTAGTTATAGTTTCTCACTGCTGCAGGTTTGTGGCTGCTCCCTGTTTGTGCCTTTTCACTGAAGAGAAAATATCAAACTGTATTTTTAGTTTAGTTTTTAAACCTATTCTTATTTTAAGCTTTTTTTTTTCAAAGAGACTTTGTTTTTTGAGGCATTTGAATTTTTTCGCAGTATTATTTTAAAGAATCCTTTAATAGAATGACACTTAAAAAGCATCTTCTGGGATTGAATTTCTCCCTTTATTTCTGAACCGTATTTACCCAGAGTGTACACAGTTTTGAATAGCCCCGCACTTGTAGGCAGTGCCTCAGTTGTTTTGTGATCTATATTAATTTTATTTTTATTCATGTGGCAATATGCTGCACTGAAGCAATATGTCCCCAGCTGCTTTGGAAGAATTCTTCTTTTGGATCTTACTCTTGGATACTTTCTAAACTGTTTTGATATACAAGAACATGGATCACCTGATTAAAAATATGAAGCTTGTTCTGATCTCATACAGCGTTCTAGTTACCTGGGCCATTTCCTGCCTTGAGGGTGCAAGGTTTTTTTTTTTTTTTTTAATTGTCAACCAATCACAGAAAAGATTGCTGCTTAAAACATTTTCATTGCAACTGTCAATAAAATACATTAAAAAAAAAAACACCAATTCATTGGCTAGTGTTGTTACTCGTTCTTCAGTTGTTTAGTGATAGCATGTGTGCATTATTGTAAGCAGGTATGGTCAGAAAATGCAAGCTATGTTTAGAACAGATCACTATCAAATAGTTATTGATATTTGCCAATATAAAGCTATTATTAAAAACGTCATCATCCTCCACACACACACACACAGCGCGGGTAAAATAAGTATTGAACACTTCATTTTTCTCAGTAAACAAATAATCCATACATACAAAGAAAACAATACAAATAAGTTCAGAAATTAAGTTCTGTGTAATAAAATGGAATGACCCAGGGAAAAAGTATTGAACACGCTTACTGAAATTTATTTAATACTTGGTACAAAAGCCTTGCAAAAATCGTATGCATTGCTCAGATGTGATTTTGGCCCATTCTTCCACACAAACAGTCTTCAAATCTTGAAGGTTCTGTGGGCCTCTTCTATGAAATCTAATCTTTAGTTCTTTCCATAGATTTTTTTTATTGGATTCAAGTCGGGTGATTGGCTGGGTCTTTCTAGCAGCTTTACTTTCTCAGAAACCAAATGAGAGTTTCCAAATGAGACGGTTTATGGTGAAATGATGTTCTTTCCACTTCCGGATTATGGCCTCAACAGTGCTCACTGGAATATTCAGAAGTATAGAAATCTTTCTGTAACCAATGCCATCAGTATGTTTTGCAACAATAAGGTTGTGCAGGTCTTGAGAGAGTTCTTTGCTTTTACCCATCATGAAATGTTTCTTGTGTGACACGTTGGTAATGAGACACCTTTCTATAGGCCATCAGTTGGGACTAAACCAGCTAATATTAATTTCCACTGACAAGGGGCAGGATTGCTTTCTACTTACTGATAGATTTCAGCTGGTGTCTTGGCTTTCCATGCCTTTTTGCACCTCCCTTTATTCGTGTGTTCAATACTTTTTCCCTGTATTATTCTACTTTATTATACAGAACTTCATTTCTGAACTTATTTGTTTTGCTTTCTTTGTATAGCCTATACCGATTGTATAGCCGATTACCTGGATTGTTACCGACATCTGGTGAAAATTTCATGTCAACAGCACCTTTAGAAATATATTTACTGAGAAAAATGGTGACGTGTTCAATACTTATTCACTGTATATATATAAAACCAGGGTGTAATTTGTGTAAAAATTATTTAATTAATATATTAATGCATTTAAGAAAACGAAAGCGTGGCTGCATATAGTGAACTGACGGACTTTGTTAAGATTATCCGCAAATTTCTATATTTTTGACCCATTATTTGGTCTCATTGTCAAGAATTCAGACTTTTTTTTATTATTATTATTTATCAAAAATTGAATTGAAAATGTAAATGAACTTTTAAGTTTTATTTCTGAGATGACACCGGATACCACGTAAACAGGTCATGTGACAATACAGCATTGTACGGTTTAAAATGTTTAGCTGTGCATAAAGGTGCTGTAATCTCAGTTTATTTAATTTATGCCATTTTGCTAAATTTGACCATATGTCCTATGTCAAAAAAAAAAACATCCCTTTCCAACAGCGGCCAAAATGATTGACAGGGAGACAGCTTTGATAATTGGCTAAAATGCGCCGGCCTCTCTGATGCGCATAGGTTTAGTGCGTTTTATTAAATAATTGAGAATATTTGGTGTAAAATATGCATTATGCCAGCGTTTTTCCGAACATGGCCATAATCTAATTCTAGAAACCCAAGCATGTAACAGTGAGTACGTTTACATGGACAACAATAATTCGATTTGAATACGATTAAGACAATACTCTGATTAAGAATCTACTATGTAAACAGAGATTTTTGATTACCTTACTCCGGCTAAAGTCATATTCGAAGTAAACAGAAATCGAATTAAGACATGTGGAGTATTCCTATTTTAGTCGCATTACTGAAGTTCAGTATAGACATGTAACGTTAAACACCTTAATCACACAAACATGTCCTTGCTCTTGATATACAATCACTGATGAACAACTTTGGTTTTAATGAGAGAGAAAAAAAAACTACACGAGGGTGGATTAGATCCCAAAACCTCAGCAATGCTTGACAAAAGTTCTACCACTAGACCACTGAAAAACACACACACGTTTGTGACGGCAAATAAAAGAGCTTCAACACTGCCGTCGTCTGTATGCACGTTCAAATAATTAACTGCACCTGAAGCTTTCATAAAATTAAAAATGAAACACCCAAAACTGTACATGCATCATCTCGAAGACGAACTAACGTTATATGTTGTAATCAGTATCGATATATCGATACTTCGGATCGATACGCCCATCCCTACCGAACACCAGAGGGCGATATTTTTCAGCGTAGTTCATGTAGCATGTGTGGATATTAAACCTCTGAATGTGTGTTTTTAAAACTAATTCAAGGTAGGTAACGATTTTCAAACATACAGAACATGAAAATGAATACAATGAATAAATGTGTTCGTGTACGTATCTCTGCTGCCTCTACGTGACATGAATCTGATAACTATGCGGCCCTTGAGACTCTGGTCCTTTCTGTCCCCTTTAGACACTCAATCTGACATCTACAGTAATTAAATGCTAAGATATTTAGCATGACTCCTCTGTACCCCAGAAAAGCAGAAGAATGACACAATATCATGTAATTTACACGGAAGCACATTCAGTTGTGTAAAAAATATACAATTCATTAACTTAAAGTAGGATGCCAATACTGTATGTATGTAGTGGGGCAGTTCTTACCTAATGTAGGTCTTAAATACAACTTTAAAAAAAATGTAATTCGAAATCATTTTTGACCTAGCTTTTGATAATATAAATGTGTCACATACATTAAATAAGATGAGCTCAAAACCTCAAGGACAAAATGAATGACAGGAACTAGCAAAGAACATCCAGTTCCTTCTTTCTTTCAGTGTTAGTGGTGTCCTTATCTCAAATGATTTATAAGGGTCCTATACGAAAATGATGAAGAAAGAAGAAAATGAAAATTGCTGTGTTCTTCGATCTGTAATTCTAGCTGGTACAGGCAGAAACAAAACAAAACTAGCGTGCTAATAACATGAAGAACCTAATCTTTTGAAAAACATCTCTCTTACCAGATCATGATCAACCTCAGGGAACCTGCTATTTCCAAAGAGGAGAGGTAAACACATTTGTCACAACACATTATCCGAAAAAGTGTCATGGTGACAAATGTAGCTGCACATTTTCACCAAAAATATGGAAATGATTTCTGATTTTCTGTTCCGTGTCCTTTCAGATATTTTGACTATTTCTTATATGCATAAAACATTTTTAATCGCATCAGAATGGCTTTTCTGCATTCAACTGTCTAAATCAAAAATTGTGTGTTCCTTTTCTTATATTGGATGAATGCTGCTCCTGCTCTGATGAATCCTGCTCTGTTGGCTGTGTTTATAAAAATATTCATTAATGAATAAATTTTCAGCTTGCAGCTTCAGTACATTAGCAAAATAGGCAGAGAAATCAGTAATAAAACAGTATACAGCAGTATATGAATGATACATTTTGCAATGTTCATACAACATAATCTTGACTGTTAAAAAAGAATGGTATGTTTCAGCCCAGATTAATGCTCTTCTGTGATTATTTTTCTCTACAGATAAGATGGCAAGCATCATGAATGATTATAACAGGGTGAAAACAGGTAAGTGTCCCTGGAACTGGAAATCAAGTGTTGTATTTAATATGTCTTTCTTAGCTTTTCGAGTTATACTGAATACAATCTGATTTCATAACTTCCACACAGTATTGTAAAGCATGTGTGTGGATAACCCATCCAGCCTTCATTCGAATTAAGTAATACAGTGTACAGTGTACATTACAAGGGAAGCAATTCAGACAAAAGACTAAAGGCAAAAGATGTCAGAGACACTGTAAAAATTTGTGACTTGTTTTCTTTCAGCGGTTTATGATGCCTCTTTTCTTTATTTGTAGTGCACATTTTTATTGCGACTGTGGGTATGGAGTGTTTCGGGTTTGGAGCGGTTACTTGCGTCCAGTGATTTTCAGATGTTTGTTTACAGAACAGCCCTCAAGTTTCTCAAGGCAATCAAGCACACGTTAATGGACACCGTTATCAGTTGAAGGTTAAAATTCTTCCTGTTGGCCTTCAGAAAGCCTCTGGAGCTGACAGATACAAAACATAAAGTGGTTTTGTAAGTATATGTCTCCCACGAAGTCTGACTGTAAATTATCCTCCACATTCAAAATTGTTAGCCGCCTGTGCAGTACATTCATAGGTTTTTCTTGGAGATCCAGTATAGTTCATAGCCCCCTTATCTCTCTTTCGCTCAGTGTCAAGGTTTTTGCTTTGAAAAGCATGAAATATTATAGGCGAGTGAGCATTTCTACGGTTTTGAAGAGGATAAAGTGAAACTGTATTATTAAGTATTTATATAATTAATTATATAAGTATTTCACAAGAGCATGCAAGATTTGTTTTATTCACAGAGAACCAGCTGGCTTTGAACCCTGAGGTATCTTTACAATCTTTCAGTCAATGAAAGCAATCAGCACCCCAATCAGAAGCACATTAATCCCAAGCACATTTCACATCAGATTCTAGACAGAGCTCAGCGATTGGGGAAACATTTTGACAGTTCAAGTAAAATGGCATCTATCAGCTCCTGAATATTCCTTAATGACATAATAGATTTTAATATGTTTGAGAGATTGAGTGTTGCTATTTAGAAATAATAAATATAAGTAATGATAAATAATAATAATAATAATAGATACATTTTAATTTGTAAAAAAAAAGAATGCATACATTTTACCAGGAATACTAAAAATAAGTACATTGCAGTATTGTAAATGTGCGGATATAATACAGAACATGAGTGTGAGATTGTGAGGCTGAGGCCAGTGTTATTATAGTATCTTTTATACTATTATACTAATAGCATATCTATCTATCTATCTATCTATCTATCTATCTATCTAATGTCTATATAGTTTTTTATTATTTTTCTTTTTCTATTTCTGTTTTTCTTTCATTATTTTTCTATTTTCCATTTTTTAGTATTAGTGTTATTTTAATACATAAACTAAATTAAAATGAAATAAAAAGTTTTTCTTTTTTATTTCAGTTAACACTTATTTTTTTCCCAGTAAAGTTTCTTTCTTTCTTTCTTTTCTTTTTATGGTTTTAGTTTTAGTTAATAACCCTGCCTGAGGCTCGAACATTATTACCCATAGATATGTACAGTATAAGAGGTTCTGGAAAAATAATCAATATCCTTAGAAGTATCTTTTAAAGTTATGCCAGAACAGTTTTCTCAGAATGGATCAATCTCACATTGAGAATCAAAAACACTATACTAGTTTTTGTGTGTACTTCTTGCAAGGCTGATTTGTCCTCTATTTATGACCTGAAGATCAAAGCTGCTCCCTTTGTATCTCATCATAAAGCCAATATTTGTTGGCCCAACTGTGAATGTTTTGTAACATAAAATTATAGAACTCTATCTGAATGCTGTTAAAGGCTATTTTATCCCTGCTGAGAAAAGAAAAGAAAAGAAAAAGCTTCATAAAACTTCCAATGGCCTAAGTTGATTAGCTGACTGTTTTAATCATTTTAGAAGAGTTTTGTTCACATTTTGGCTGGTCAGAGTGACTAACCAAAAGAATTGTTGGTTTGTAAGACCATGACTAAGAATGGACAATTCTATTACACTTTCCCCTATGCTGCTCATTATTAATTAGACATTAACAATATTAATAAAGTAAATTAAATAAACTATTAAACTAAACTATTATTATACTGAATTATATTATTATATTATATACTAAATCATATTATCATTTTTTTGAATACCGGTATTTAGTGATGTGACAATTATATTTAGTCAAAGTTCAAAGTGTTTTTTAATTTATTCCTTATAGGGCTGAATGAATGAATGAAGTTTCCCAGGAAACCTTGGTGCAATCACGCAGTATTCACAGTAGTGATCAACAGTATATCAGCAATAAACAACACACACACACATACACACACACACACACACACACGTACACACACACACACACACACACACATGCAAGGGATGTGGATCACAGCCCATATACTGTACAACAAACAATAGCTAAAAAAAATGTCAGCTAATAATAACTTATTATTTCAGTCATTATTATTAAAATTCTTTTAATTAAGTATCCAAAACTCTTTTAGCGATTTTTTTCCCAGTGTATATCTTTGTTTAGGAATTTGGATCTTTGTAAATAAATGGCTGCATCCATTGTGCCTGCATCCATTGTTATATGTGCTTAACAGCAAGCATAGGTAGGTTTTATTTTATTTATTTATTTTTTTGTCAGTTTTAGGTGAACATCCTCCACTTACCTCAAAAATATAAAAGCCATAATGGGTAAGTATTCTGTGAAGCGGCTTCCTGCAAGGCAATTATACTAAACCCAAAATTGCAGTATTTAAAAGAAGTGGTCTCATATAAATAGTTTCAGTCAAGGTGAATCTTATCTGCTGACAGCTTTCTTTGCTTCTCGGTAAGAAACTGAAGATACATTCACATTCAGACTAAAACCACAAAACCCAGACACTGAACGATATCATACTGCAGGCTTTACAAGATTCCAAGGTAATTCTTTTTTCCTTAACTTCACAAATGCTTTGCACAAATACTACACTGTTATGAAAGTACGCAACATTAAGTAATGCATGCTGATATTCAAAATTTATTTGTGTTAGCAATGCTAATGACTCATATTGGAGGGCTCTTAAATGGCATGAATGAGAGTTCAGTGGTCGCTAGTGAAGGTTTTGGGATGCTGTTTGGGGTTTTGGGTGCCAATTAACCACTTAACATTTAAATAATATAATTTTCCTGCAGATCTAAAGTGGTTCGAACTTAGTGCCCATAAGGCAAAGTGGCAGATTTCAAATTTGTGTTCTTCCAGGGGTTTTGGAGTGGCCGTTGAGATATATTATATCAGCGTTGCCCATTCAAAAACCTGTACAGGTCAACCTCTACTAATTTAAGATTCAAACCAAAAAAACAAACCTGGCCTTAACCCAAAGCTATGTATAGAATCTGAACCATAAGGTCACACCTCGATCCAAATCTCTATTCTTAAGGCTCCAGTACACTTAAAGAGAAATAGAAGAACAAACGGGTGTGATGTCATTTCAAACTAAATCTGGCCAAAGGAAGATTTGGAGTTTCTTCTAATGGTGCACAAACGCATTTAATACATTTAAACTGTTACTGGTCCATGATGATTTCATATTTTCTTTGATGTGGGAATTCTCTCTGATTCATTTCTTTACATAGTCTGTTAAGGTCAAATATGAAGAACGAAAAAAAATCTTTCTGAGATTGTATCGGGGAGAGAGGGTCTTTAGGTTGACTTTGATCTGACTCCCGTGATCCATCATTTGATCTGATCAGAATCTCATGATCTGATTTGATCCCAAGATTGAAGTGACTGAGTGCACCATGACCCAGTATTACAGGATACTATCAGATGACAAACTCCTGTCAAGAACTGAATTTTTAACTATACTATAAAGATAAAGAAATGTGTATTGTCTTGTGCTGGTTTCTTTTCCGCAAGTTATACATGATCTTTAAAGGGATAGTTCACCCAAAAATAAAAATGAGTAATTCATGAATTACTCACCCTCATGTCGTTCCAAACCCATAAGACCGTTCATCTTCGGAAAACAAATCAGAAGAATTTTTTGATGAAATCCGAGAGCTTTCTTTCCCTGCATAGACAGCAACGCAACTACCACGTTCAAGGCCCAGAAAGGCAGTAAAGACATCGCTAAAATAGTCCATGTGACATCAGTAGTTCAACCTTCATTTTAAGAAGCTATGAGAAGACTTTTTGTGTGCAAAGAAAACAAAAATAATGACTTTATTCAACGATTTCTTCTCTTTCGGGTCATTCTCCCCTGTGCATTCATGACAGTACCATGACGCATACATGTGCATTCCTCTGCTTGTAAACAAAGCGCAGCGCATGCGTCGTGATGCTCTCGTGAATGGTGGCGGAGACTGACCCGGAAGAGAAGAATTGTTGAATAAAGTAGTTATTTTTGTTTTCTTTGCGCACAAAAAGTATTCATCAAAACATATATTAATTTGTGTTCTGAAGATGAATGAAGGTCTTATGAGTTTGGAACGACATGAGGGTGAGTAATTAATGACTGAATTTGGGTGAACTATCCCTTTAAGACCAAGGCTTCACTCTCTCTCCTTTTCTCTGTGTGTTTAACCTTGTCCACCTCAGGGTTGGCCTTACCATGGAGCTTGCAGCTTTGTCCTTGAAACAACGAACACCCCAAAATTTGATGCAGAGCCTCCTCATTCATAGCCCACATGCTTGCACAGCAGGACAGCATGGCCTTTCGTAAGTGTGTACAGGTCCTGCTCCGTTCCAGCTTGGCTCCGTTGTGCCACCCAGGATCCACGAGGACCCATCCAAGATTTCTTCACACAGTTCCCAGACTCTGCAGTCAATCCCAGCCAAATGGGTAAGGATCAAATTTACTTTTCTTGTTGTTTCACATAATGCTGTGTTTCTGTACATGGAATATGTGACTTCTAGATATCTTAAAACAAGTCACACCATCCAAGTAATATATCGTCACCGCATTAAAAGCCATCTTCATGAGCAGTGCAGCCAATGAGGTTTGACTATTTTTATTTGCTCATTTAATTTAAATGTACAAATAAAAATAACATATATTGTAATGCCCAGCTGTGGAAGTCACACCTTTTTAAAGAGGGGTTAGAATAACATAATATGTGCATGTCGCTAGTCTAAATGCACACAGACCCAGGTCTATTAACCTTAAGGTACAGATTACTGAATATAAAGAGTATTTTTAACAAGAAAAAATAATAATAATTACAGTTTACAGTTTATGGGGAAGTCGTGGCCTAATGGTTAGAGAGTCGGACTCGTAACCCAAAGGTTGCGGGTTCGAGTCTCGTACCGGCAGGGATTGTAGGTGGGGGGAGTGAATGTACAGCGCTCTCTCCCACCTTCAATACCACGACTGAGGTGCCCTTGAGCAAGGCACCGAA
>NW_015635031.1:75716-81800 GCF_001515625.1 Sinocyclocheilus rhinocerous | reverse complement strand
TCTTCCACCTTTAATACCACGACTGAGGTGCCCTTGAGCAAGGCACCGAAACCCCCAACTGCTCCCCGGGCGCCGCAGCATAAATGGCTGCCCACTGCTCCGGGTGTGTGTTCACGGTGTGTGTGTGTGTTCACTGCTGTGTGTGTGCACTTTGGATGGGATAAATGCAGAGCACTAATTCCTAGTATGGGTAACCATACTTGGCCACATGTCACGTCACTAGTTATGTTTTGCTTGAGTGAAAATTCTAACACATTATACTTCATATCACACTCTGATAATACCCTTCTTGTTTGATTCAGCCATTCTCTGATGAAAGATAGATGATGTATGCAATGAATGACTTAACTGTAATTTCTCTTAGTAACTAGTAGGTTTGTGTGCGTGTGTACAAGTGCAAGTAGTAGTGTAAACTTGACCTGAGATGTGACATAGTTTCTCATGAAGAAAAGTTTTTGTCCATACAAAAAAAAAAAACCAATCTTTTGTGTTCAACATAATAATACAAATCATTTTGGTTTGGAATGGCATGAGGGTGAGAAAATGATATTTTGTATGCACTGCATTTCCTAAAACCTGAAAATAGCGTGTGTAAGGAATTTTAAATCAGCTCATTATAGCATTGGCTTTGGAAATGTTTTGCCCACAGCATCTCTTTGAAAGATCACTAGCTCTCAATGCACTCATTATTTTATACATCACATGACCTTAGACCTTTGTATTCTTAGCTTTAATGCATTCAATATACAGATGAAACATTTGCTTTCTTCAGCATTGTGTGGTGAACAGCAAATCTACTTTAGTATTTTGCTTTTATTAGGCTCTAAGGTGAAATAGCCCACTCTTATCAACCCACCGGGGTTCCACAGGAATCAGAGGTACTTTTCTTCTCCACCCACCCACATCAGATTGTTTGGAACAGCCTGTAATCAGATGGTGTTTCTATCCATGCTGCGCAGATAACACAAACTCATTCCCCCATCTGCCTTTGCATCTGCAATCTGAGAAAAGATCTGTGCATTCCTTGACATATCAGACTGGATGGCTACCGATTGCTTTTGACTCAAGCTCAACAAGACTGTCTTCTCCCTCCTGGCCAAAACCCCCCTCCACCAAATTTCTTTTGATGATGCAAAAATATAATGAGTCCTTTCTCGAAAAACTACTCCACCCAGCTCCTCATTAAAGTCCTGGTCCTCTTACACGACCGGGCTGTCAGAATCCTGGAAAATCTTTTCTACTCATTCCTTTTCCTGATAGGCCGCCAGTATTTATTAGAATTCAGTGTCAAAGACTTGGTCTCGATCATCAAGTGCTACATGTCAGGCTGGCCATTATTATCAGCCGTTTCTGGTCACCTATCCATTCTGTATTTCCACCTGAAGGATTGTGCTCATCCAGGTCTAGAAAACCCATGAACCCTGCACATTGGTGAAACAAAGCTGCAATTACTGACACGTGATTGGACTCTCCAGCTGTATTTAGACAAAGCCTTGTGTCAGCCATCCTTCAGACTCAATCAAACTAGATCTAAGTGTCTTTTGCTCATACACTCTTAAAAATAAAGGTGCTTAAAAGTTTCTTCACAGCGATGCCATAGAAGAACCATTTTTGGTTCCACAAAGAAACATTCAGTCAAAGGTTCTTTAAAGAACCATGTCTTTCTTACCCTTTTATAATCGGAAGAACATTCTTTCACCACAAAGAAGCTTTTGTGAAACAGAAAGGCTCTTCAGATGTTAAAGGTTGATTATGGAACCATTTAGACAAAAAGGTTCTTCTATGGCACCGTGAAGCACCTTTATTTTTAAGAGCGTACAGCAGTAAAATATGTTTGTCAGTCCAATTTCTGTGCTCTTCAAGTAGGGTCATAAATATTGTAATTACAAATCGGAGCAGAAAGTTGTACTCACGTGCTACCTGAGTTGTCGAGTCGTGACGTTGGAAGTGGTGTGTCAGTTTTAAACATTTCGAAAATGCTGGTCTATAATATACATTATATAAAAAAATTTAAAGATTAGTAAAAAAAATAAAAACAGAGATTATCAAGTGAAAGATATGTGTAGTGAATTATAATAAATTCTTTTGCAAGTTATTTTCATTTTACATTATGCAGGGCTGTACAGTGCGACATATATTTCGTGCTACGAAAAAACTAGTCTGTGCGATGAATAAATTTACCATTTTTTTTTTTTTTTTTTTTGGTCTGGGATCACAAAATTCAAAGGTGTCCGTTGAGTGTGTCATTATCTGTGATTTACAGGCAATTCATTAATGCCTAACTGAGCAATCATAAGGGTCCTCCCTTGCACATGAACGATTAAGAGATTGCAAACTAATCAACATCCTTGTGTAATCAAGAGTTAAATTAGTGCAGAACACTGCAGATTCTACCTCTTTAAAATGCATACTAAAAAAATAATAAAATAACCATTGTTCCTGCTCAGAAACTGTACTTTCACTTTAACACTATTTGACTCATCAAGTCAATCCATTGTTTACAATTCTATTTTACTTGTTTTTTGTGTCTTTTTTTCCGTCAGTAATAATGCGTTCAGTGTGTTTATCTGTGTGTGTTCTCAGTTCCTCGGGCTCTAAAGTGCTGGTGCACTTTGTAAATCAGTCGGGGGTAAAGAGCAGTGTGTTTGTCACAGAGGGAGAGACTCTTCTAGACGTTGTCATCAAGAAGAATCTTGACATCAGTGGCTTTGGTAATGAGACCATTTTTTTGTGTTATTTTGGCTTCATGTGATCAATCTAAGTCCCATCTGTTTTAAATGTGTGTGTGTGTCATGGGTCAGTAATGATGTTCCTACAACTTGTTTTCCATTTAACTTATTCTAAACCATTTTGCTTTGGCTTACATGTGACAAAATCATTTTTACTTCAGCATGAAGTTTTGCATGTTGAATTTCAGTCAGCATGAAATAGAAATGCTCATCTTTTCTTCTCTGATGTGATGTAGCCTATATCTATATATTTTATATAAATATAAAATATAAATATAAATATATCTCACTGAAACAGCTTCTTAAAACAGAATAAAAAATCTGGGGTGGGACTTGATAATGTGCAGTTTATTGAGAATTGATTGGATCTAAAGATCTGTGCGGGATCAATTTTATGTTCCGATCCTCCTTCTAAAAACCAAGTTATATTTCTTGTTATTATTGTTATACTTAACTTACATAAAAAATTATATAGATAGATAGATAGATATACTGCAGATATATATATATATATATAGATACAGTAGATATGTTACATTTATATTAACTTATAAATAGTTCTGTAAGATTATATCTTGCTCTGGTGTCATAATCTTTATTTTCCAGCTCCCACACACATATGACTTCTTTGTAGCATTTGTCGAAGCTGTCAAAAGGAAGGTGCTCTCTCTTGCTGACACATACAACTGAAAAAACATTGAGAATACCCAACTGCGCCTATAAACTATTTATTTTTGCTGTGATATTCTTACCTTATACCTTAAAACACGAAATCAATTTGCGTAATTTATTTATGTTTTTTTTTGCATTTTACATATATATATTTTACTATCATCCCACAAATCATTATTTCTGTCAGTGCAAACATTAATATATATGAAAGGTACTATGTACAGAAATTATGTTTACCTATTTATTTAGATGCTTTGCATTCTTGAATAAAAAGAATAAAAATGTTTTTGGCATTCTTAGCAAAAAAAAAAACCAATAAAAAATGTGGTTCTGTTCTTATCCTGGTAGGTTTAGGGGTAGGGTTAGAGTAAGGGGATAAAAAATACAGTTCGTACTACATAAAAACCGTTACATGTACGTCTATGGAATGTCCCCATAAAACATCGAAACTCAACGTGTGTGTGTGTGTGTGTGTGTGTGTGTCTTAGGAGCATGCGAGGGCACTCTGGCCTGTTCCACCTGTCACCTGATATTTGAGGAGAGTGTGTATGACAAACTGGAGCCAATGGTGGATGAAGAGGTTGACATGCTTGATTTGGCTTACGGACTCACCAAGACGTAAGACACCTGGATCTAAAGTGTCACTGTAAAGTCAGTAGAGCTTTAAGTGATTTAGAATGATTCATCCAGTGCTAATCACAGACATCCGTCTCCTGCATATTGATAGCAGCTCCCTGACTCTCGCAAATGGGAAACTCATAGACTCCTGGAAATCGAGTGAGAGAGAGGGAAGCCCTGTTTCCAGGGTATTAATATGCAATTTCAGTGATCCAGTAACAAATTGTTTGCGAACATGCAGTTACCATTTCCACCTTGTATACATGCATCTTGAATGTGTCTCCGATAAGCATCACATTCTGCATCACAATGTGCAAATGCTATTGAATGAATCACCCCGAGTATGTTGATTATGTTTGAGCATGAACGCAAATGAAATGGATAAGGGACAATAGCTATGATTTTGGTGCTAACATTACTTTAATTTAAGAGTTTTATTCATGTATTATTCATGGCTGGGGGTGGGGGGGGGTAATGTTACCTCCCTGAAATCAGTTTTTGCAGAGTGGGATGTCTGTAATCACAGCATCTTAGACAATAAAGAAATGATTTCACTTAAATGGTTGGTGAATTATGACAAGAAAAAGAGTACTGTAAGATATCAACAATGCGCAAATGAAATAGAACTGAGCTGAGCACAAGTAAACTGAAGTGGATTGCTAGCAGGTTAATTATCTCAATCAAATGCATCATACATGAGTTCAATCAGCTACATTCTCACTACATCCTCAGCATAAAACAAAAAATGCCAACTTTTATTTGCACAGACATTGAAGCAAATGCGCAGGTAAACGTCAAGGAAGTTAGATGCTATTCAGAACGTATATACTTTTGACATAACAATGTGCTAGAAGTTATTTAGTATCCTTAATGGTTTCTAAAATACAAAATAATAACATACTAACTAAACAGTGCTGTAGTTAAACTATACTGCAAAAATTCACATTCTTTTTTTTGTTCATTTTGCTAATGATTTTTGCTGCTGTTCTGTCATTGGCTCAGATCTCGTTTGGGGTGTCAGGTGACTGTGGAGCGCTGGATGGACGGAATGACAGTTCACGTTCCGCAAGAGATCAAAGATCAGCGAGGAAAACAAGAGGCAGTGAGAAGCAAATGATACACAAGCAGTAACATGTTCAATTTCCATGTTAACTTAACTCTTAATATACAGTAAGATCTGTTTTTCTTTTCCAATGCTGTTTTTGTTTTATTCTGTTTTGAAGCATGTGAACATGGTACTTTGAAATTACACAAAACAATAAAATGAATGTGACCCACTAGTATGCCTCTGTATATCACCCCAAAAAAATCTTAACACAGCCACGAATAGGGTGAATATTTCTTTCCTTAAATGGGTCATGACATGAGAAATTCATTTTGCCTTGATCTTTTGCCGCAGCTAGGCTTTTGACTGGCACAAAAAAAGGGAACACATTACTCTGGTGCTATCTTCTCTCCACTGGCTACCAGTCAAGTATAGGATTGATTTTAAGATTTCATTATTGATTTTTAAAGCTATACACAACTTGTCCCCAATTTATATTAGCGGTCTCTTAGGGTCTTACACATTGACTAGGTCACTTAGATCAGTAAATCAGTCGTTGTTGACTGTTCCTCGGTCCAAAAAGAAGTCAAAAGGTGCCTTTTCAGTAGTAGGTCCACAATTGTGGAACGGTCTTCCCCTGTATATTCGACAGGCTTCGTCTATAGAGGTTTTTAGGTCCCAGTTGAAGACATTGTTGTGAAAGCGAAACTACTTTGTTTGGCCTTCCAAAAGAGGACGATATCTGCTTTGTCATGCCTAGAGCTGATCCGTGCTGGTCGCTGAGGGAATACATCAACTTCGCGTTGTGGATCGCCGGATCGGCCGCGCCGTTCTCAAGCCAGCCCGCCACCGCTCACTCTAGCCGCCAGCCACCACTCACTCTAGCTGCCCGCCACCGCTCACTCTAGCCGCCGGCCCCCGCTCAGTCTAGCCACCAGCCCCCGCTCAGTCTAGCCACCGGCCCCCGCTCACTCTAGCCCGCCGTGTCTTTCGTTGTGAAAGCGAAACTACTTTGTTTGG
>NW_015635031.1:71817-75684 GCF_001515625.1 Sinocyclocheilus rhinocerous | reverse complement strand
GCGTAACTTTTATTCTCGCTGTAGTATTGTTGCTGCCGCCATGTCGTGAAGACGCTGTGTGCTTCGTTGTGAAAGCGTAACTACTTTGTTTGGTCTTCCAAAAATGGACGCGACTAGAAATCAGTGGTTAAGTTGTATTTACAACTGTTCCAGAACAGTTCAACCCAAATATTCATTTGTGTGCCGCACATTTTATGGAGAGTAGACTACAATGCCGGCTGTTCTGACTCACAGACTGTAAGTACGTTTTCATGTAAAGGATTTGCCACTGATGATTCAAACGCGAGTTTTGAGCAGTGTAGAGTAGCGTTTGTTTGTCATTTCTCCGATCACTAATGCAGACATGGTTTACAACGCGTAAAAAGACAGTATAAATCATTATAATCCGTAATTATGTCCCCACTGGATGCAACAAATGCCTCGTTTATAATGGGTTTTAATGTTTTTTTATCGTCGCCGGACAGGGCATCACAGTATGTTAAGGGGCGTAACATTTCTGTCACACGCTTGAGGTATTCGGCCAATCACAACGCACTGGATAGCTGGCCAATCACAGCACACCTCGCTTTTCAGACCGATGAGCTTTGGTTTAAACAGTTTGTTCACGTCTTTGTACAGATATCAGAAGGATCCCAGTGTAAGGAACAAGTGGATAGGTTATTTTTAATGGCATCCCGGATCGTGTCAGAGGATCAAAAGCCTAGAATTAGGGGGGGATGCCAGGGGACATGTCCCTACCAATATCCAGCAACTACCAAATTGTCCCTAGCAATAATTTTGATCAAACAATTAAATATATAAATAGCCTATATGTTTTTGTAATTTCGGACGCATCTGAAATATGTCATACTATTGATATTAGTCACCTAAGAAGTTGAAGTAAATATGTCAGAAAACTGTGCTTTCAAGGACGCACATTTAATACATGATAGGCAGAGTAAGAACGTGTCGCACACCAGAGAAGAAGCTGCGTCTACAGCTGACACGTATCGCACCCAGTTAAGACAGCAGTCCAAAACAGTTAATAGAAAAGTTAACTTCAGGAATGAACAAAGTTTGAATTAGTTTGAAGTACGGTGTTTGACAAAACAGAGCAAACGGAAAGAGAAAGTGCGATCTATGGCTATTATTAGCTCTGTATATAAAGCATACTGACATAAAGACAAACATTGCGCTGAAAGATGCACAGCACACAATCTTCAAGCCTAGGATGAAGTCATTATGTACATTTACAATAATTCCGGAAAAATATAATGTGATTTTATGGAAAACTATGTGAGTGGCACTCTATGGTGTGGCAGGATTTGTATTAGTTTTTGGCGTTGATACTGTTTCCTATGCAATGACGTTATCCAATCATAACAGTTGCCGATTCCTGACAAGCCTTAAAGGACACGCCCCTTAAAACAGGTCATTTTAGACAGAGGGTCAGAATGAGGGTTGAAAATAATCATTTTTACTAGGGCTGGGTTTTGACACAAATTTCAAGATTCAATTTGATTCTCATTCACAAGCTTGCGATTCGATTCGATTCCCAGTTCGATTCGATTCAATTCAATATCGATTATTTCGGATATATATCAGGTACACATGCAACATTTTCTCAAAGGGAAAAAAATTGCTTAAAGGACACCTATTATGCCCCTTTTTACAAGATGTAATATTGGTCTTGGGTGTCCCCAGAATGTGTCTGTGAAGTTTCAGCCCAAAATAACCAACAGATCATTTATTATAACAGCTAGAATATGTCATTTTTGGGGTGTGTCTAAAAAAGAGCTGATTTGGAGTGTATCGCTTTAAATGCAAATGAGCTGCATATTCCCGCCCCATCTCCAGAAGAGGGCATCGTGTATACGTCTCTCTGCATTGCATATCTACAACAATAAACAGCCGGTAGAAGCAGCATGACTGAGAGCGAGAGAACCGGTGTTTAGCCGTACATATGGGAAGCCAAATGCACTGAAAGTGGGACGAAAAAGCGCGATGTTACAGAGCTTGCGCCACGCTGACCTGTCATCGGCACGTATCAATTGACCGAGCCGCGCGACCGCGCTACCGAATGAATCTCGCGCTACGAATGACGCAAACTAATCTCACAAGCGCGGCGCTGATCAGTTAAAAAAATACTTAATGTACGCACACAAATACGGTTAAAACGCTAAGCACTATAACGACATGACATTCACAAAGGAGTCTGGTTTAGGTATATTTTGAGGCGCATTACCTTAACCCACAGCGTCCTTAGCAGCTCAGATGTTGGGAGAAAATGAAGACTCTTATTTTCAGTCTTACATCCAAACACAGAGAATCGGGATTGCTTGCAAGACATTGTTAACGTTACAGCTGCTCGAGCGCGGAGAAAATGGAGGACAGCGTACCGCTGAAGGCGGAAACTATGGGCGAATTCCAAACGGAAGTGAGCATGCCCTACTCCCTTCGAAGGGCAGAGCCCTTGAAGTGTGTTCTTTGAAGGGTGTAGGGATTTACTGTCTCATAAAAGCGTTTGGAACTCCCTTGGCGAAGGGAATGACTGACCAAATGTTACCTTGACAAGGCTGCGCGTGCATGCAGCATTCAGCACTCCACCAGTTGTTTCAAATATATATTTCTTCTCATTATTATTATTTTATTCAAATATTATCTAATTGTGTCTTATTTACTATTCAGCTTTTTCAAACTAAACTTGCTTAAACTTGCTTACACTACCTTCTTAACGAAAAATTGCTTACCCTACCTTTTTCTGACGAAAAATTGTTTGTATTACATTAAAATAAAGATTTAATATTTTTATTTAAAGATTTAATTACATTAAAATAAAAATTTAATTGGCTTATTCTACTTACGTTTGTGTCGAAATCAACCACAACTTTGCTTTAAATTGCGTCGCAAGATCTCCTAACTGAAGGTCACATGAGCACATACGGAAATCACTTCCGTGAAGTGACCATTGCATGTTCCCTTAGCTAACGGACTTCTGGAAGGGCCCTTCGTGAAGGGATTCAGTTGTTCACTTTCGTTTGGAACGTCCCTACAAATGGCGTCCCCTTCCCGAAGTGCCCTTCAAGGGCGCAAACAAGCCGTTTGGAATTCGCCCAATAACAATGCAGGGCTGTCAATCAACCCCCGTGGCCCCGCCCTATACAATGTGACGTCACACTGCATGAGAATCAAAACAGGGCAGGCCTAGTGAGACTGACTTTAAATGGTGGCTGTCATAAAAAATATAAATTAAACATTGAAGAGTAAAAGTTATAATTAATATATTATATGGTGCATATATTTAGCAAAATGCCCCTCTATACAGTTTATTTTTCTAGCTGACTAATGAGTTTAAGGTCACCGAATATGTTTGTTCTAAGGTAAATGTGACGTTAATGACATTGTTTACACACCATTATATTGACGTCTTTGCACGGCTGAAACACTGATTGAGCGATTACATGAAACATGATACGGATTGTAAAGTTGTACTCTTTCTTTTAACTTACCTTCGGATGTTTAGTCATGTTTATTTTGTGCTGAAACTGGTATTAATGTGGAGGAGATGATCAGTTCACGTGCGCCTCGCGCTGCTGCGTCTGTTGAACTGAGGCGCTACAGCGATCTGTCACTTCACATTAAACAGCGCCAAAACGGCATTTGTTGTTTGAATACTGTTATACATGAGAGTCAGTTGGTACTACATTACTATAATATTGAAGGTTAAAACTGACAGATTTTTTAGGCTATACAACTTCTTAAATTACACTTATTGAAGTTTTTATAATAAAAATTACAATTAAATTGTATAATGATATTTTTACTTCAATTCATTTTTTTTTTTTTAAATATAAACATTTAAATGGTGGCTGTCATAAAAAATATAAA
>NW_015635031.1:70485-71575 GCF_001515625.1 Sinocyclocheilus rhinocerous | reverse complement strand
CGCTGCTGCGTCTGTTGAACTGAGGCGCTACAGCGATCTGTCACTCCACATTAAACAGCGCCAAAACGGCATTTGTTGTTTGAATACTGTAATACAATGGACAGAAATTGAAATCTGAGACTTTGTTTCATATTAAAAGTACCAAAGCACAATGCTTATTGTGATATATTGGATGGGAAGTGCCCTTCAATGTTCCATCCATTAACTGAAAACAGGCTAGACTAATCGATTCTTAGGATTTAAGAATCGATATAGTTTCGTAAAAATTAGAATCTATTATAATCGAGATATCGATATTTTTTACCTAGACCTAATTTTTACACATATTTATTTATTTATTTGTGCAAAAAACTTTATTAAAATTATAAGTAAACCTTAAGGAACATATTAATATAATAAAAAAAATCGATGTCATGACCCCTTTAAAGCTCCATTACATAAGTTTTGTCTCTTTGTCGCCATCTCTGTTTGAAACCTGCAACTGCAGTTATTTGTGGAATTATCTTCTTTACGTGGGTTGTGCATCCGCACAGCTCCTCAGCGCAGATGAATCTAATGTTTTGTAGCAAATCAGCTCAAAAGGGAAATGTATATAAATAATTACAATTATGATTAATTACAATTATTTATATCAGCTGCCAGTAGTAACTGTAGCAGAATTAAATTGCCCTCAACTAATCTGTTCGTCCAGCGAACATTCAGTGTAAGTTCATATCAACTCTAGGAAAGGATATTTTCGTGGCCACAGAAAATACTTTCATACAGTATTAATGCATTAGAGCATGTAGCGAGGATCAAAATCATAAAGCGACATTAATTTGCAAAGCAGAATTGGACTGCTTTGAATTTTGGACTTGCGATCACGTTCTTCCGGGTTTGAAGAGTGATGAATTCCAAAGATGTTCTGACTCGATGGTGATTGGGAGTTTCTTCCCAGTAGAAAGTGAAAAAAAAGCTAAGAGAGACATCAGCTGAGATCCAAGGATCGTTGGTGAATGTAAAGACAAGGCCGAAGCCTGGTGCAGACTTAAGAGTTGCAGAAGCGTTCTAGCTCACATCCTCATCTTCTCAGAATCTAACAGAACCGCAG
>NW_015635031.1:68913-69976 GCF_001515625.1 Sinocyclocheilus rhinocerous | reverse complement strand
TGATGCAAAATTACTAAAGATTCTTAGAACACTAATATGTTGCATAGGTATAAACATATAATATACACTCTCAATTAGATCATCCGAAGACGAATTCATAGAGACCAAACATGGTATATGTAAGGTTACATGAATGAGTGGTTCTATCATAAGCATGCATAAAACAGTATACAATACAAAAGACAATATACATATAAGAACAGCAATAATATACACAATGACCTGAAGGATATGTGTGTTCATTCAAAGAAAGGTTTTTCTATGAATTAATTAGAGAAGAGTCCATTTTTATGGGCATTATGTCTTTCCGATGGTTGAAAGATGGTGAGAGGTGCTCTGCCCGCATTCCTTTGAGCCATAAAACTAGTGTTATCAGATGGTTTGTCTTTGGTTGCCATTGAACCAGAGGCCTGTTCTGCCCTTTTGAGGTGTTAGTTGCATTTTAACCAAAAAAAGTTACATGGAGCAGCTGCTAGCTTGAAAGATCTTTTAAAAATGTATTACAATAATTGCACTTATAGGCACAATGCCTTTGACACTGTGCATTAGACTTTAAATGACTCACCTCCAACTCACCTGCATGTTTGGAAGTTTAAAACCACATCCTTCTGGATCAATGTGAATGTGTGAGTCAAACTGGATACTTCAAACAGCAAGTTGATACTATTGTTAGCCTACACAGCATAAGACCATTAGATCAATACTGCTTAAAGCTTCGTGCTAGTAAGTCAAAGGTCCTACATACAAAGAAAACCCAGGCGGTGAACTCAAGAATCACCTTATAACCTATGCTTAACCTCAGGCTGTTCTGGGGGCACTACATGTCACAGATAGTATAAGAAAACAACCAGCTTTACAACAGCTTTGCTTGAAGAAGGTTGTTTATTAATACAGTATGCGAGGACCATCAGTGTATTGTTATTCTTCAAACATTCTGTTTAAAATTGTGTTCTTTTCCCCCACCACTACCAATTTCTGCAGTTATTTAGCATACAGACTCTTTTTATACTTTGCTTTTTGCAGATTATATGTTTTTGTTTTGTAATATATATAAATATATATA
>NW_015635031.1:59956-68807 GCF_001515625.1 Sinocyclocheilus rhinocerous | reverse complement strand
TATATATATATTAGGGATGTAACGATTCACTCAACTCACGATTCGATTTGATTCACGAATTTGATTTCACGATTCGATTCGATTCACGATTTTTTGGACAAAATACTGTAGCCCCCCCCCCCATGCCCAATTGGCCACACCCCATATAACAGTAAATTACACTTACAAGATGGGTTTTGTGAAACATGCTTAAATTCAAATTTGTTTGCTGCCTAAATTCAAGTTCAGTTCAGAAGTTCAGAAGTTCAGTTCTGATAGGTGTAATGCACACTTGACAGAAAACAAGAGGAGTGCTGGGTGTCATGACAATGGCGACTCAAACATTTTATTATTGTAAGGCCAGATGCTAACACCTAAGCTGAACAAAAACTTGAACAGCAATCTTTTGCAGATTTGCAAGCACTGGTATTTCTTTCTGTAAATGCAAATGTACTTTTCTTATTCAAATTTAATTTCTAAAAGGGATATTTCCATTAGTAATTATTGTTTGATGTTCTAATAAACAGCCACTGTACACAGAATTGACATACTAAATATAAACAAAACATGGTTAAATTTCATTAACAGATAACAGATAGCACACTCCCACACACATTACAACACATACTAACAATGAAACACAAATTTCACAACTCCAGTTGTCTGTAGCGAGGACCTTGTTCATGCAAACTGTCAACTGTCAGCTGTCAGAATGATCAGCATGCTAAACACTGGTTGTCTAAATCATGTTGAGAGTGTAAGAGTACTTTATTATAACGTAATGATCTGTGATACAGATAGCACTGCATTAATAGTACTTTTCTGGCATTTGTTTTTTTCATCTATTTATCCAATCTATCTGTTTATCCATCCAGAAAGATTGCCGCAATATAGAGCCAATAAATACAAACACAAACTAAAAGATTATATGGAAAACATCCTGTGCTTCTGCTTATTTGATATTTTCCTTAGACATTTTGCACAAGAATAAGCAGTGATGGGTAGTAACGGATTACATGTAATTTGGATGATTACATCTGTAATCAGATTCCAAAAATGTAGTACTTGTAATTAGGTTATATTACATTTTAAAATGCTCATAATCAGATTACAGTTACTTTTTATGGATTACATGATTACAAATTCCTTTCTAAAAAAATCTACTGTGTCATATCATTTAGCTTTGAAAATTCACAATATAGAATGGCCCCATAAATGTCATATAAATTCATTTGCAATCCATGCTTCTGAGTTTGAGGATGAAAGCACCTCTCAGTCAATTATACCATGCTAATATTTATATATAATACTTTAACAACATATTCGCATGTTCACAGTTCTCTGTCACACTGACATGCAGGTAAACATAAAATCTTCAAAATGTAAAAATTTTAATTTTAATTATTAATTTTAATTTTTACATTTAAATTTTTTTTTTTTATAAACTCTGAAGCCGGCTGCACTTCTTTCATTCACCCTAGTTTGGGAAACCCTAGAGTAATGTAATGTTTAATGTGTTTCATGATGTTGATAACAGAATGGAATATACTTTATTTCTCTTTGCTTTTTCTAACAGGAATCCCATTCAAATCTATAAACAAGTTAGGTCAAAAGTAATCTAAAAGTAACCAAAAAGTAGTCCGAATAAATTACCTAAAATGAGTAATCTGGATTACATTACTGACTGCAATTTTCATCATGTAACAGACTAACAATCAGTAACAGACTGCAATTTGTAAGCAATCTACACAGCACTGAGCATAAGTAGCTAAACTTACACATGCGCTGCTGCACACGGTTGAACATGAGGGTGTAACAGGGTCGCTTGTATCAAACGAGGTGACCGAGAACTTTGAAGACTCGTGCCCCCTCTCTTGGGGTATTTGACAAACTGACACCCCCTTAAATCGAGTGTCAACCACAGTCTGTCAAATACTCTAAGAGAAGAGTCTAGATCAGAGAGAGACCAGTAGAAGTATGGATAGACCTAGAGAGATGAGGGGGGGAAAACGATATTAAAACAAGTTTAGTTCAGGAAGATCTGCCCCTCTCACTCCTCCCTCTTCCTCCCGTTTGTCAGATGTACTCAAACAAGCTGAATAATCAATAATTCTTAATTTTTCAGACTAAAGAGAGTCCTTGAGTGGAGAGCAGCACACAGTTCAAAATATCAGGTAATTATGAGTAAATGGTAAAATATGAAAAAAGGATTGAAAAAATCCTATGAAAGACCTCATACAAGTTCTAATTTTAGATTATTTACTGGAGCTTTCTGTTCGCCCACCATGCAACTCTGTTTCTCTTCACTTCTCTTCCTATTTTAACAATAGTTTCTTGTGTTATCTTTCTAGCCTAGCTGAGAAGATGTTCAAACCTTTTGCGTTCCTTGCTTCACCGTTGGTTGGATCCACAGGGCTCTTCGGGGTGGCCCGTCCACGGGGACGTGTGCTCTTCGGGGCATGTATGTATCAGGCGCTGATGAGTGTTTGTATGAAGCGGACAGCATGTGTGTGATCACTAATAAGCCACCAGCACAAGGAGGAAGTAAAAGGGGGAAGATAACACGCAGGCTTTAGAGCAGGAAATATCTGGAGGTTAAGAGACAACACTATATGTGTTAAAGTAGTTGTGAAATGTTAAAGAAAAAAAGCTCTGAGTTTGCAATAACAGCCACAAACTCTCCCGCCAAATTACTCCACAAACTGTAGCCCTGTGTGTTGTATTGGGTTGGCCTTCCCTGTAAAAAAAAAAAATAAGAATAGATAGATAGATAGATAGAAAAATAGATAATGTTCTAGCAGAACCAGTACCTTTTCCTGTTAAGTTTACGGACATTTTACCCTAAAATGTAACACAAGGCAATGCACAATTCAAAATTTGGCTGAACCCCCTGTGACAAACCAATATAGAAAATTCCTTCATATTAACACTGTACATTGGGCAGAGTCGAAAGCCCCTGCTGAACACATTGACGTGATATTCATTTTTGGTTCTCCTGTGGAGTGTGGAGAGCCTGGTCTGCCAGCTTCTAGTGGCATTAACCCTGCAGCCTTTGAAAACTGTTGAATGGATTTGGGATTCAGTTATACTTTAATGCACTTGATAACACAAACACAGACCAGCAGTTCTCTCCTTGACATAAACATGCCTTTTTCCCTCCTCGGTAATAGAAATGTTGTCTTCACTAATGAAAAAATAATTTGAAACTCAAATTCATTCCAACAACCTTTTTAATCAGTACGTGGGTTCACTTGCTGTATTAAAGTGCAGTGGATAAAAAAACGAAAAAGTCTTCAGCCCTCCTGCTGCTCAGCGTCACTGGCTGGAAGTGATGGGTTACAGTTTAATGAAGTGTAAATTGTAAATAATGTGAACATCATTTTGTGAGGAAGTGAGGAACTGATTCTTTGCCAGTCTGATAAAGAAGCTTTGACTTTCATCCTTCAGGTGCCTTTTAAACAATTTGAGAACACAGGGGAAAGTTCAAGTTTGAGGTTCGTAGTGCTGCCAGCAGCTGAGCTGTTTTTAGAGTCCAGTCGCAATGGGCGAATTCTTCAAGGACTGCTCTTGTGGTTGATTGGTGTTTTTGTGCTCAGCTGTCATGTGGTGAATTTCTGATGAGGATGTTGGATGCTCTGAGGTCTGGTGTTGTGAGAGTTTTCATACTTTTTCTCTTCATGCCTCAACACTGCTGACGACTGAGCACAGTTTCAACCATAGACCTTCCCATTAGGCAGATGGCCTGGTCAGGCATCAAGCTCATTGGTATCACTGGATATTCAAGTTGGGTTGTAGTTTGACTGCCTTTGTACTTTATAAGCTGAATTTTAGATAGGTTACTAAATAATTCAAAATTATTATATTAAACCAACCTGGGCTGTGCTGAAACCATTGGCATTAATGGTCTCTGCAATCCACTTAGGCTTATGATGCTTTGGAAGAAATGCAGCCCTGATCAATTCACACAATTAAATGATTCAGTAGCCTATGAAATAATTTTTACATGTTACCAGAAGTAATATAAATTAATAGTAAATAAATACTCTACTTTTATTGTGCAAAGACATTCACATCGTTGTTAATAGAAATGGTTTGTTTTTCATACATGCAAGGATATAGGAAACAGCTAATTTAATGGCTGATGATGAGTCTTTTTCCCCATTGAGAATGATTGAATCATTATAGAGGTGTAGGAATAGTCAAGTTAATGCGAACATGTCGCCGGCTGTGTGCTAGTTCAGTCTAATCAAGCTTGAGTGTTTGGCTGTCCTGGGCATTTACACCCGCTGTGCCTTCCTGCCACTTACTGTCATTTTAGCACACTGTAATGTGCTTTTATGAAAATTTTATTGTTCATTGTACATGCATTGAAGAGAACAGACTTACTGTTCAAACGTGCATGTTCCCATTACTTCGGCTGGTTAAAAACCTAAACAAACTTAAAGTTAGTGCTAAATAGCTTTTTGACTCATCAAAAGTCAAAAGAAGTGATAATGTCTGCTCCTGTGAGCCATGAGCTATCAGTATTGTGTCTAAGAACTGAAATGAACACCCACCAACTTGCCAAATGCAGCTAAAAATCAACCGTTGCGTGTAACTCTGTCAACTTACTAGCCAATTTGCCGCGTTATGGTTATGTCCTATCAAGGTGACGATACACGGGGAAACTTTTTGAGCAATGTTGCAGGGCAGTATTGCTGTCAGCGGGCAACCAGTTGAGACACAGAGCCCACAACTAATCTAAAGTATCCAATTCTCAATGAGAAAGTGCCCAAGAAACACTGCTCAAAAAAGTTGTCCCGTGTATCATCACCTTCACTTAGTATGCCATGGCTATGTTGGGGGTGAGAACGGGATGGCTTTTTTTTAATGGATGTCAGTGAAAGACATTCTTCAAGCAGAGTTTAGTCCAGTGACCTTTGTGAGGAAACAGCTGATCAGCTGTTTTATGAACCAACATCCTTTCTGATAATCCTTAAGGTTTTTAAAAAAAAATTTTTTAAGTGAGCTCTATTTGGAATTTACAATGGAATAAATGCTGTTTTAAAAGAGAAGCCAAATTGACTGTTGAGTAAAAACAGGTCATGAGTCCTTCATGTGTCCTTGAGAAAGACAATTAACTCGAGGTTGCTCCAGTAATATGTGTATACTGCAAGTTACTTTAAGTGTATGCTAAATGACTAGCATGTACTAGATATTCAAACACAGTTGCACAAAAGCTTTAAAGTGGATTTGCAGGTTCACATGAATTATGGACAAAAATTTCCGCTCATTTTGTCTATGATTAAAGCAAATGTTTTGTATTCCTCAATGTTTTCCTCATGTTAGATGAGTCACGGCACAGCATGCAGCATCGGTGTTCCATCGACCAGCTTGTGAGTCTGTCTCACGAGACGATGCGGGTTAGAAAATCTCACATATTTCCATTGCCAGACTCATGCTGCCTTAAATGACAAAAACAGTGCCAAGAACAGTGAAGCCTGTAATTTCATTTAGCAGATTTCATGGGTCTCGGGGGTTGACGAAGCGCTTTAAGTTTACATTTGCATGATTCCAATTATATGTGTTACATGTAACTTACCATATAAAGATAATGACATAGAGACATGCTGAAACTTTCCTCATTTTCCTCTGTAGAGGATAAGCTTAACTGACATGACATCCAAGTCTAAAATGAACAGTGCACATAGTGACTGTGCTGTGTAAACAGGAATTATACAGTGTTTAAAATATATTTTAAGAACGTTTGTTGAGCAACTCTCCTTTAACAGTGCCCGAACTACTAATTCATTAGTTGGTGTAGCCGCTACTGTCTTGTGTTGATGAGGAGGTTCCTGTAAGGTCCTGTGTAGAAAGAGCCAACACATTTGACATCCCTTCCAAGGTTACATGAATTTATTAAGTGATAGCGCTAGCTACTGTGTACATGAAGATCTTACTGGTTCATCTGCTCATTGATTGATTTTTTTTTTTTCATTGTTGTTCATAAAATTTTCATTGGAAGACAAGGAAAAAGAAGAGGACCATAATGAGAGTGCAAAGGATGGTAATTATGATAATGCAGTTCTGGAAAGGGAAAGAGTGTGTAGTGCATGTTATTGAAGGCATGCATGCTATTGAGGTTGACAATTATGTTAATGTGCAGTTACATTCATATTGTAAGATTTACAGCACAAAAAAAAAAAAACGGATGCTAAGAAAAACAGCAGATGGAGAAACGACTATTCAAACATGTATCCGGCATGACTCATACCCTCCAATTTTATATCTATGAAACTGGATCAGAATATGTATGGAATTGGACATGATTTACTTTTTTTTCTGAATTCACAAAGTAAAGCTTGTGTTCAGTGATCATGACTCACAACTATGACCGCTCAGCAGCAGCCTCCACCCTCCACACTGCGGCTGAGAGCGTGTCACAACAGCAGTGTTTCAGGCCTGATTCTCACAGAGTGTGTTTGAAAGAAAGAAAGAGAGAGAAAGAAACTTCAGTTACACCTTCTAAAAAGAAAAAATACACTTCCTTCGAAGAGACACCTCTTCTCGGTTTTTTCTGCTTGTCATGCAGTTATCTGCAGTAGCCAAAATAGCACACACACACACACACACACACACACACACACAAAGAGAGAGAGAGAGCGAAAGGGGGTTGTTTTAAGGTACAGCTTTATTTAATCAGAAGCTTGGTTCGGAGAGATCTGGGTCTTGCTTATGCTGGTTTTGGTTCTGGTTTGGATCAGATCTTGACTGCAGCTTTTCAGTGTGATTAGATGGAGATATAGATCAACAAAGCGTACAACCACACTAGTCATGGTGACTCACATACACTCGTATCACACTCTCACACGCATATAGATGCTTTTATCTGCTCCTATCAAAGCATCAAATGTAAAATAAAAATCTATTTGGTTAGTTTATTTTCTGTTGAACATGTTTTAATAATGTCTCATAATTTTGCTGTGTGCATCTGTTTGCTTATTACAGTGTGTGTGTCCAGTCTGGCTATATTTGTGCATGAATGTGTACTACTTATGTCTATAAGTGTGTGTGTGTGTGTGTGGTTGGGTATGTATTTAAATGATATTTAAACACTGTTCACTAGAGAAGAAGTTCTTCTTGCTTGTTAATCTCTGATTATAAATATACAGTGGACAAAATTATAGGGTTCTCTTGCTCATTGTGTGCTTGTGCGTTGTGCTTATGTTTGTATATGAGTGTGTATGTGTGGCCATATGTGAGGTGTGAGTGAGCTTTCCATATCTTTGTTAATAATCAGATGTGTGTGCAATCATCATTTCAACACTCAACCAGCTAATGTTGTGGCCCATATCTTAAAGGGGAAGTTCTACTATTCAGTTTGTCTTAAAGGAGAAGTTGGGTTTGTTACTTCATGATGAGTCTTAAGCAAGTGTTTTCATCAGCCTCTCCTGCAGTTTTTTTACATGGCAGAATGAATGAATGAATAAATTGGACCCTGCGTGAGTTCTGGTGATTTTTAAGCTCTTGATTCTCTGACTTTAGCTCTGGGAATTCTTCCAGCTGTGTACCAGGCCCTTGCACTCTTACAAAGACACCTACACAAACACACACTGAGAACAGAACAGAGAAAAAGAGTATTACACAGTGTTCTTTAAACTCTTAATTGGAATGAAAAAGTGATTGGCACACAATGGTTTTTCACTATTACTCCAACTTTCGCTCTGCATGTAAACTCCTGTGTTCTCATGTTTTTTCAAAGTCTGTTTATGTTTTGATGTCGAAACAGAGAAAAGGCCATTTCATTTATTTTTATTTTAACTTATTTACTTAGTGATATTTGATAATTATCAGTGTATTGTACATGTAAATACACTTAATGACTTTTTTTTTAAGACCAAAAAAAGAAAAGGTCAAACCTCATTTGTTGGCAGATGCTGCTTGGTGTATTTGTTTAATGCAATGAAGTGTGTACATTTAGAGTGCCATTTAAATGTAACACTTTGGGCCACTCTAATGCAATGACAAATGATGGTAATGTTGGTTTGATTGCTTCTGTTGTCCTCATTTGTAAGTCTCTTTGGTGAAAAGCGTCTGCTAAATGACTAAATGTAAACATCTTTATAAATGATGTTTCCGAATTCCGAATAAGATCTAAGTAAATGCATAACCAGTTAAATAAAAATAGACATTAAAAAATTGTATATTTTGGCTCTGTCTGTGTCCAGGTGCTGATAATTTTGTGAGGGAAGAAGTGACAAGATGGAGGCAATATGATATAACCTCTTGTGTGACCTCAGACCACAGCTCTGTTGCACCAGTGGGCAGAGCTTCCTCTGCAGGTCTTATGACCCATGAATTAAAACTTTCTAACGCTTTTTGAAAATTATTTTTTTCTTTGTTAGTTGCTGCTTGATATATTACAAATATATATTCAAAAGCTAGCTAATTTGTCTTCTATTTACTGGTATTTTTCACCAGTTGGTTCATGAACCCGTGAAAATGTGCTTGAGATGTGGCCATTAGTTCTGCACGTTCAGCATGAAGCTGGACCAGGGCCGGACTGGGACGCAATTTCAGGCCGGGTTCACGGCACGGTTCGGCTCGGCAAAAACCCCCCAAAAGTGAACCGTACCGAGCCGTACCGTGCCGTACCCTGCAGTGGAAATGTGCCATTAGAGTAGTATTTCGTACCCTTAAGGTACTAATTTGTAGGCCTACCTATTAGGGGTAAAAAGTGAACAAATATGTCCTTTTAAGGGTACTGCTCCAGTGACAAGCTGTTGTACCCCAAAAGGCACGATTTCGTCCCTTTTTTTTCTGTACATAGCCCATACATCCACAACAATTTCTGAAACCACAGACAACCCTATTATTTGTATGGCCATCACAT